>NC_092344.1:39009585-39290055 GCF_963676685.1 Mytilus edulis | reverse complement strand
CACATGTCAGAAAATGCTTTGGTTTTTGAGTGATAAGCCAAAAACTGCATTTTACCCCTATGTTCTATTTTTAGCCATGGCGGCCATCTTGGTTGGTTGGCCGGGTCACCGGACAAAATTTTTAAACTAGATACCCCAATGATGATTATGGCCAAGTTTGGTTTAATTTGGTCTAGTAGTTTCAGAGGAGAAGATTTTTGTAAAAGATAACTAAGATTTACGAAAAATGGTTAAAAAATTGACTATAAAGGGCAATAACTCCTAAAGGGGTCAACAGACCAATTTGGTCATGTTGACTTATTTGTAGATCTTACTTAGCTGAACATTTTTGCTGTTTACAGTTTATCTATATCTATAATAATATTACCCCATGTCAGATTTGCTTTAAATGCTTTGGTTTTTGAGTTATAAGCCAAAAACTGCATTTTACCCCTATGTTCTATTTTTAGCCATGGTGGCCATCTTGGTTGGTTGGGCGGGTCACCGGACACAATTTTTAAACTTCATACCCTAATAATGATTTTGGCCATGTTTGGTTAAATTTGGCCCAGCAGTTTCAGAGGGAAGATTTTTGTAAAAGTTAACGAAGACGGAAGCAGGACGATGGACGCCGGACGCCAAGTGATGAGAAAAGCTCACTTGGCCCTTCGGGCCAGGTGAGCTAAAAAAAAGAATTGCTGTGTACATGTTTATCCCATAAGTTTAAGCCACAGTGGCGGATCCAGGGGGGGGGGGGGGGGGGGGGGGGGGGGTTCCACGGGTGGAACCCCCCTTTTTTTATGGACGATCAATGCATTTGAATAGGAGCATATAGTTGGAACTCCACCTTTACTCTGGGTTGGGAACCCCCCTTTTTAAAATGACTGGATCCGCCACTGAGCCAAATGAAAGTTGCTGTTAAGTGAGTTTTTATTATTGTTGTTTGGGGTTTTTGTCATTTGCTCAGATTAATGCCATTCCCTCTTTCTTTTGTCATAATTATTTTCCCTCAGAAACTGTGTAGCTGAATTCGTTTAGTTCTAGCAGAAATGCAAATGAAAAGAAAGCAATAAATGTAATGGAAAAAAGCATTCTCAAATGTTCATAAAATAAAATGAACAAAATTTGCCAGTCCCTGAGAATTGTTCATAGAATCATTCTATACACAAAATGCAGTGGGTATTTTTTTTGCAAATAAAAGGAAAAGGAACAAATGTTTTCATCACTGAATTGATTTTATATCTTATATTGTATATGTATTTATATTTTTCAAATCTATAACATACATTTCCTCTAAGTTGATAACAGACACATCTGGAATTAGATTTTATAAGCTGGCAAATTTGTACCAACTTGATGAGCCTAATTTTTTGTGAAGGCAGTTAATTTCCAGCAGTGGGTTAGACATTTGGTAAATGTAATTTCTTCCAAAAAACATTAAGGATTATATAAAAAAAATTTGAGAGGACAACCATCCACATATATTTCCAATGTTGAACATTAAGTTTTTCTTATCAAGTGAGCGCCTGGAGGGAAAAGTTATTACATGTATGGACCTGTTTGATGATGTCACAATTATGAGCTCCTACACAGGCAAAATAGTTCTGTGAGTGTTATGCACTTTTTATTTATCTCAATACAATTTTTTCATTGTATTTATATGAAATTATAAGTAATAAAGGTTATTTTATTGATTTTTTTATGGTTAAAGACTGTTTTTCATTCACAAACTTAACATGAAGCCCAAAAATTGTGAGTAGGCCAGTTTTCACATCAATAAACTCCTTCTAAATAACTTTATTACTTTTAACTGTTTCATAAACTCTATCATTTTTGTGTTTACCTGATTGGATCTTTGGATGTGATAAGATACCATGCTAATCTCAATTTCTGCCACACTGATAGTGAAGCTAATGCCCTTTTAAGAGTAATCTGTATTGGTCTGTCTCCTAAATATAATCTACAACCTGGGATCAGTTTAGCCTGAAGTCAATAAAACAATAGTTATTAGTATCAAACAAGTATTTCAATTTCTATTCGCTATTACCTCTTCATTTCCAAATACAGTAGACAAAAAATTCAAATTAAATCGGTTATTTTCTTACTCTAGAGATTACAAGTCAAGTAAAGTTAACATATCGTGTGCTGTAAGACTGACAATGTATTTTTTGGCCAAGTTTTCTTTCGCCAATGCTTTATTATCTAGAAGTTATTTATGGCAAAATGCTATTGTTTAAACCTTAAACAGATGTGAATATCAACTGTAAATAATAAATATCTTTACTAGAAATTTTAATGCGCTTAAAAGTAATCACAGTTTATGATATCAAATTGTGTGAAAAAGTTTATCCCTAAACAAATGTTAAAGATGTTATATAAACAATTTAATGAAAAGAGCACAATTTCATCTTTTTATTTCTTAAACCTTATATAAACTTTCAGGTAAATATTATAAAGAAATTCTACCTATTTCCACTATATGTTTAAAGTTTAGCATCTTTCGCATTAAAAATTGAAATTTTTCAAAAACAAGCACACACACACACCGTTATATATTTGTTTATCATGTTTATATTATTAAAGTATTATACATCAGTTTTTGAAAAGACCTCATTTATGAAAATATTTTGAATTTCATCCGAGACCATTTTTTACCTCAATCAAAACTTACTTCATTAAAAGCTCTTCTAAATTCTCCACCAGGAGCCATTCCCAATTCTTTAGTTAAATGAGCAGACATGCTTAGCAGTAACAAATGCATTACTCCTTGAACTAATCCACTCTGCAATAATAAAAATTTCTAATTCACAACATATAAGACACATCTGCTAACTTCTCAACAAGACCATTCCCTCCCAATTATTGTTTAAATCAAGAGTTAGTTCTCTTAGAATATACAGTTATAAAAAATTTCTAGTATTAAATTAAATTTTACAGCAATTGCTGAAAACATAAAAATATGGTATAAGTTTATATCACTGATATTATAAAATATCAACAAGTATATTACATGTATAAAGTTTTTTTATGTAACATTACTACTTAATTTGGCAATGAAAAATGAGACCATTTAAAGCATTTATATGTTGCTGAACCAAGGCCTTTAAAATTTTTAACTGAATCTTTGCAGCTAGTTATGTTCATCTAAATGTAGTCAGTTTAACATAGAAAATATTTTACTAAAAAGTGGTTCTTCTTTCCTGCATATTATGATTCGAAAAAACAAATAAAAAAATAGGATTTTTCTTAAAACTGTTTTGAGGACCGTCCTCAATATACATGATATCCAGGGAAGGCATTTTGAAAATTAGGTAACTATCAATAGAAACAGTTGAGATTTCCCTGTATCTCATGCTGGATTAATTAAAATAGCCCATACATTTCAAAACATTAAAGAAAGATGGATATTCCAAATGTAACTATGGTTATATGTCTGCAAGAAGTATGACAACCACTAGTACTCCTCACCTGCTGTATGGATAATCTGATTTTTTCAAAGTTAATGTTTTTGGCTTCTTCCAATAAAGTTTCTTCGTCTAAATGTAATATATTAACTCTACTGTTACACAATTCTACCATAACTACATTAGGTTGGACCCTCTGTATCACCTGAAAGAAAAGAAAAACAGTTTATAAACATATTTTGTGGAAGATTTTTTTTTTTAAACTGGTTTACAATTGAACAAAGCATGTTTTGGCTGTTTGAAGAGAAAACTATCAGTTCATTAGAAGCACTTTTTTGAAGATGGTGATACTAATTTTCTATGGTTGTCAGTTAATGTTTGTGCAATTTATTGCCTTCAAGACTCCATTTTTTTTTTAAATTGATGTGTGAATAAAATACTTGTATTCAAAACATACACGTAAAATTGAGAATGGAAATTGGGAATATGTAAATAGTTATCAAAAGTACCAGGATTATAAACAACAGACGAATAACATAACGCAGGCAGAATGTATCTGTACTCCTCAAATGCTTTCACAACTAGTACAATTTTAATTTTCAATGCTTTCTACTTAAAACAAATTTTCTTTCAATTAAATAAAATAGAAATTAATTTCAAAGTTTTTTTGCAAGCCATTTTTTTTTCCAAAATGTACAAAAAACAATGACTTCTTATCTTTAATTAAGCATTTTTTTTATTTAAGCAGAACAATATATGAATAATTTGATTTGATTTCTGTGGAATCTTTTGCATTCATGTAAACTAAATTTTATCACATGAGAAAACATTATTTTTGTGGCTACATTACTGTGGATTCATTTATTTTCGTGGATAGCGGAACACTTGTATGTTTTTCGTGGATAACGGCACACTTGTATGTTTTTGTTGATATCGGAACACTTGTAGTTTTCGTGGATATTTAATTTTGTGGTTTTGCTAAGGTGTACATACAAGCCTATAGAAAATTTGTAATTAGCTGAAAATTTAATTTCTTGGTTGACCTGTTCCCGTGAAATCATCGAAAATTAGTATCCAACGAATTATAATGGATCCACAGTATGATTTCCACTGAAATTATCTGCACTCACTAAAATCAGTATATGATATTACTATTTGTTACTTTGGTGGTAGTTAACACCATTTCCAATGACCTAGGCTACCTCATGTCTGCCAGTATTTATTGGTGGAGGTAGCCAGAGTACTTTAAGTGTACCACCAACCTACTGCAAAAAAACTGTCAATCATTATCAATTAAAGGACGACATCAAAAGTTCAATGAAGGATAAAAAACTTAATTCACATAGCTTTTTCACTGACCCCCACTCCCCCCCTCCCTCTTAACTTAATTTGGGAAAAATTGATTGACCAATAGGAATATATGTAAAATCGATTTAAGATTAACAAAACTTGCAGCAATCTTGCCCGCCCCCCCACCCCCCCCCCCCCCCCCCAACCAAAAGTTTTTTATCCTACGTCAATCTTTTGATGTCGTCCCTAAGTTCATGAATGTACTAACCTTAGATACATCATTTTGGCTTTCCTCACTAAAATGAGCAGTTCCTATAAGAAAGACTTTACTGCCCCAACCAGTATCTAATACAGTGACTGTGGATGGAAGATCTGGGTCAGCCTTTTGGCAGACTGTAAATTGTTGTTCTAAATTATCTTCAATGTCAGTTTCCTCTCCATCATTACTGCCATCTTCTCCATCATCATCTTCAAAGTCATCACTGTAGTCATAGTTACCTGCTAAAACAATTACATTTCATTCACAAATAATAAGTTAAATAAATGAGGAATGTTCCCATGTGTACACAGATGATGCCCCCCACTTGCATATCAATTTTTCTAATGAGAAACCATAGCACACCTTCTTACTTTAACAAGACATTTGGCAAATCCCTGAAATTATAGACTATAATCATTGACTTAAACTTATGTCTTCCTTCATCTATACATGTATATACATAAAGAAGTCACTACAGAAAAAAAAGAAGGCAAAACAAACACATAACAGTTGTACAGTACTGAATTTGATAGTAAAATGTTCACAATAAATAGAGAAGATTGTGGATGAATTGACTCTGAAATTTGTCTTTGCATATAAATGATATATATGTTGTGTACAAGTTATCATTTTGTACAAATTATAATACATTTATGTATATATGAATTCACAAGGCATAGTTACTTCCTTACAGGGTTGTTAATGAGAGTGTTACAATGTATCACCTCCAACCATCTGAATTACAATGTCTACATTTTTATGTGTGATTACCACTTTTTGGTCATTGCAATTTATGATATGTACGATACTTCATAGTTCATACTTAAACTAGGAACTTGTTGCACTCTATCATACCAGGTTATTTAAATGTAATTATTAAACCGTCAATGCAAAAATCTTCAGAATAAATGCATTAAAGTTTATTTTCAATTATATAACAATCCTAATGATATTTTTTTTATATGAATTCAGAAATACAACTTTAATTTGTAGTCTGTCCTTTATAAGCCCACCTTCATCATCAGACACATCAGGTCCTTCAATGATGACTGTACTTTCTGTTATCGCTGTGCTGTCTGTTAAACTGTCAATGCCTGACAGTTGTGGATCATTAACACTGTGATCTCCTGAACCATCTAATAGGCCTTCATTTTCAGTCATATCTCCTAATAAAAAATACAAAATGTACATTTATTCCACATTTAACTAGATCTATTTGAGATAGGAGTGATCCCTGTGGGCCACGCTGTGAATAATGTGTGGTAGAAAGTTTGTATTTTTATCATACATGTCATAGGACATGGGGTTCCAAAACCAATGTTTTTTTACCTTGAACTTTAACCTAAGAAGTTTTACGTACATTATGACACACAAAGACAGGCTGATCACTATAGGGGGACCACCATTCAGCAGGGCTTAATAAAACTAATATCAGGGTTGGCAAAAACCCAGGTTTTATGAGTATTGCCCAGCCCAGTGGGAAATACTGGGAAAACCCGGGTTTTACTGGGTAATACTGGGTAATATAAAAAAAAAAACTGGCCTGAACTTCAATGAAAATTGAGTAATCAAACACAAATGCAACACATTTAAGATATTAAATATAAATAATATAAAAATATTTTGATTAAAAATTAAAAGTTTGCTTGTTTGAGAGTCTTATAAAACAAGTGTATAAATTTGAGAAGTTATTATTCTACAAATGTAGCAACTGTGGGACGAATGTATATGAAGACACATTAGATAAATATTAATGGAAAAAGCCTTCCTCAATAATTCTAAAAATCTATTAAATCTCCCATAGGTCTAGATTGGTCAAACTGTTAAATAAATATAACTAATATATTAAGAATGAACAATATATAAAAAATTACTTTTAAATAATTTATCTGTACATCCCTTATTAATAAGTAATTATTCAGATTAGAACACAGATACATGTATGTTTATATACAGTACAAAGTACTACAATTTTCTCGAAAGCCATCCCAAACTCCAAACACCAATTTTTTTCCTGGTGTGACACCAGGAAACTCCGACATCCCTCCCTAAATTCTCGGAGAAATTTGGGAGTATTCCCTCTGACTTTCACATAAATTCGCTACCTTTTGTTTATTGTACATGTACATGTAACAATAATCAGCCTTTTCATTTCTATAAGTGTTAGGGGTCATCCATAATTGCCAACCATTTTCCAAAGTGTACAAAACGTACACTTTTTCAGACCCCCCACCCTCCCCCAAAAAGTGTACATCAACCATTTTCAGATTACAAGAGAGGAATCAATCATTCTTAATAAAAATAAGATCCTGTTTATTATATTTTAGTTTAATATAGAAATTTGCATTGAAAATAAACTAAAACATATCTGACTGTTTTATTTGATGATATCTATCTGTGATGCTTGTGTTTTGTCAGAATAAATGAGTACAAAGATTAGTGTTTGCCCTATCACACAGTGGGAATGGTAACTCCAATGAAAAAGGGCACCTAGAGCATGCAAAAGATTAACAAAAGGGCACATAAATTATGCTAAGAATCTAAGAAAGGGAAATGCATGGTTATATTGCATTGGTAAAGTATGGACTAACAGTTGTTGATGGACTCAGAGCTCGAGACAACAATCAATAAAAGTGTAATGTTTTAAAACATTTTAAGTTTTTAAATTTCCCGCCTGTATTTCTATTTAAAAGGTCCCTGTAAATTTGCCATTCATGTCACTATTATGGTTTATGTATATATACTGTAAGGGAGCTACCATTTGATTTTTATGGGGGGGCTAGGATGAAATTTGAAAAAAATAGGCAGGACAGGAGTTTTGAGGGGAAAAAAAAGGCAGGATGAGCAACTTGGTAAAAAAAAAAGGCAGGATGACAATTTGTGTAAAAAAAGTCAGGATAAACTAGTAAAAAAAAAAGGCAGGACCGAATAGAGTAAAAAATAAAAAGGCAGGACAGGGATTACAACTAAAAAAAAAAGCAGGACAAAATTTTTCATCCTAGCCCCCCCATAAAAATCAAATGGTAGCTCCCTAAGTTGTACATATATTGGATATTTTTTAAGTTATGGTTGAACTTCATATGGAGGTGCTCCTAACTAAAGGAGGCTTACACTAAGAGGAATAAGTTTACTTCCCGTTTACTGGTTTACTATTTTGGAATGCATTCACAAGGAAATTAATCGAAGGACCAGTTTAAAATCGTTTCACAAAATGGTGTCTTGTCAAAATCTAAAACATTCAAAGAATTTAGTGTTTCAATCGATTTTGTTTATTAAACAGAGTGAAACAATAACGATCTATAATAAAGCAGGGAAATTGACAATCGGGGGTACTTGGAAATGCTTGCAAACTTTTTGTTTAAATAATTTTACTCAGTTCACATTTTTGAAAGATTTAGTTTTCATATGATTTGATCTTTTAAAATAGTTCAATCCGGATTGAGGAGAATTATGATATCGAAATAAATATCATCAAGTGAAAATAGTAAAGAAGAAATAAGAAGAGAAACACACCCAAGCCAATTCTCGATTTTATACATCGACCTCCTCTACGGAAACGAAATAAATTTCGGAAATAAAAAAAAAGCGTACAGTAAAAATGTTGATTTTTTAACCCCCTCCCCCCAAGTGTGCGTTTTGTACACTTTGGAAAATGGTTGACAATTATGGATGACCCCTTAATGACATGACCATGTAGAATGTTTATTTAGCAATATGATTGCATAGCAATTTAAATTTACAATTCAATTAAACACTGCAATAAAATGCATTTTTCACAAGTTTGGATTATTGAAACAATGCTTGAAAATTAACAAGGTAACCTAAAATTTGCAAATCTTGTATTCTGCCTACATGTACATAGAATTAGTGAAGAAGAGAATGAAATTGAATTTTCAATTTTCTAGAAATTACTCTCTACAGTCATGATAGTTATCTGAACAAAATGTATATATTCAGCTATAATACTCATTACTGGGCCTAAAATAAAATATTGTTTGTTTCCCCAATCCCGACCGACCCTTCAAAAACGGTCCGACTCATAGAATTTTATTGTCATAACTAAGTTAAATATTATTTTATTCATTTCCCGTTTGAAGGCTTGCCAGATTGATGGATATTGTTCCTTTTGACTAGCTTTTGGAAAAAAATAAAATTATTTCCCTACCTACCTACCCACACCTGGCTTGGCAGGGTCGGGATTGGGGAAACATACAATATATTAATTTAGGCCCTGTGAAGCTACATATATGCATGTACAACAAGTCTTTACTATTATGTGTTGAAATTAATAAGCTTGAAATATCATAATACCCAGTATTGCCCAGTATTACTCAGTTCTGGGAGTATTGCCCAGGCTGGGAAAACCTGGACCTGGGTTTTCCGGAGCGGGTTATACTTTGCCAACCCTGAAACTAATACATGTTTGCCTTCATTTTCAGTCATACATTGTATTTATCAACTTCAAAAATATGTATACAAAATGTTTTTCAGTATGAACATTTGTACATGTACATGTATGTAAGCAATGACCAAATGGCTCTCCCTTGACACCATTTGCGAGTATGGTCTTGAGGAAACGATGATAGTCCGTCGGAAGGTGATGATAAATGGCCGACCCGTTTTAAGAGAGAGCCATATGTCTTGCACGTTAAAGACACCCTTGTAGATTTCGAAAAAGAGCAGGCTAATGCCGCTACAAGGCAGCACTCGCACCCACAAAGTGGAAAGGGATTAATATAAGTTGCAAAACTTGTTTCCCAATCCACTATAAATAAATATGTTTAAACTAAACTAATGACCATGATGACATGCTTCCTACAACTTTATAATTCTTTCTCATCATCCTCACGCACTGGACCTATAATATGTGTGTCTACTCTAATATTATGTTAGATTTATTCAACTTTTAACCAGTTTTAGTTTTTAGATGCAAGCTGACAAAAAAAATAATAATCAAGCAAAATCAAGCAAAAAAAAATCATTGTTTTGACAGTATTATTTATTATAAATGATTTATTGCAGCCACCCTGCTAATACTTAATAAACAGTTCACAATGTATACTGTTACCATGGGTCCTACTTGTTTCCGGAAAAAGGCGTACGCCTTTCGCCGGTGGCGAACGCCCGGTGCACTTGTTTCACAAAATTTTGGATGCGCGCGCAATAACGGCTTACGCCGCCCTCGCCTATCTCAGGACTCAGGCGAAGGCGGCGCATTTTCATTTCAAGATGGCGGAAAGAGTGTAAGTGAGAAAAACTAAAGGTTACAAATACTGAAAAACAACCAGCACACGAAAAAATATTATTGTTATGTGCAATTTATCTTCATACTTCGAAGATGCTTAGATGGTGAAGAGAAAACGTTTTTTTTTTTAAACATAATAATTAATCTCTAAACCTATTACGAAACAGAAAATTTCTTTAAAAACAAAGCAATGACAACCTTAAATACAATTAAATTAAGATAATAAAAATATTAAAGCATGAATATTTTCGTCAATGTTTTAATAAAACTCCTTAAATATGTAATTATGCAAAAATGCAGATTTAAAGGCTAAATTATTATTTTCCTAATGTTGGATGATATGCCGGTTTACTTGTTTTGAGTCAAAATACGGCGTACGCCGTTAGCCGTTCGCCGTTCGCCTATCCTTTGTGAAACAAGTTGGACCATGGTTACAATAACCAATAAGAATGAAATAACGATTATTAAACATGAGGAGGATGAAAATTCAAAATTGATTCATTTCTTTTGACATTTTCCCTTGACATCATAATGCTGTCTACCAGGCTGCTGATACCCACAGGGAATTTAAACTATGCCAGCGGTGGCATCGACCCAGTGCTTAGCTTTGAGAGATAATTTACTTATTTATTAAAACGTTTAGCAAAACCCTCAAGTCCTCAAGACCCTTCACTTTAGGAATATAAAATACATTTTTGCACCTAACTCTGTAAAATTTGAAGGACCTGAATTTCCAGATTTATATAATACATGTACAAACATTCCAGAAATTCAGGTCCATCAACATGATCAAATTTTACTAAATTTGGTGAAACACTTAAAATTTTATACTCTCAAAAACGAAATCAGCTAAAAGTTTAATAAAAGCAGTAGATTATTGTCTACTTTGGGCAGAACTATGACTTATTTAATCATTAATTTGGGAAAATTATCGAAATGTTTTGCACAAACAATTACATAAATATGAATTTTTATACTTTGTATTTGCAAAGATTTCTAGTCATCATTGGAAATTTGATGGCAAAATTGAGTCTCAATGTCCAACCAAAAAAATGGCTTCTGCGTTGTGACGTAGCAGGAAGACATCAAAGCCAAAAAATAAAAATAGTCTTTAAAGATTATTTGGACAAATGACAAGCTGTGCACAGGCCATAATCAATTTGAAAACAACATCGACCTGAAACTGGGTTGCAATTCAAAACATTTAAACAGCGATTCTTGCCATGGATAGAAACAAGTGTCTGTGCCTTTGACGCCTTATGATAAAGGGCATTTCGACCCTGAGAAGGAATTGGGGGGGGGGGGGTGTCAATCCCGAAATCCTGAGCTTAAAAACACCCGATCCCAGAGTCCCGATAGAGGTCCTATCCGGGTATCCCCCCTCGAGGATGTTCATGGCACAAACTTCAAAAGTACAGTATCATGAGTATGGTGATGTCTAAAGTGCTGTTGTCCCCTTCCAATCAACACCCAAGTTAGGATAAACTTTAAAAAGGGGATCTAACCGACATAATACTAAGAAACAAGACTATGAAACAGAAAAGGAACCATCGTGCATCTACAACTACTACATAATTTTACAGTAAAACTAAAGACTAAAGTAGCCAGTACACGTATGGACACATTTAGTAACAAAATTATGCATGTTGCGGATCACTTCAAGATTATATTGGGTAGAAATGTTTGCAAAGAAAGCGCTCAATCATTTTCAATGTCGTGTCACTGCATATCTACCAGAATTTGCAATATTTGTGGATATTTTACTTTTTCTTTCGAGGTCTTCTTCCATCACGTATACTTCCGGTTGTGTACGTCTAATTTATGACGTTTCACACATTTATAAAAGTAACATACCTGTCTACTTCGGGCGCTTTTCCGTACAACGTAGTCTATATGCAAAAAAAAACGATAGAAAAGAAAAATATGCTACTAATTATCTCTGCTCGTCTCTAATTAAAATATATTTGTTTAAGCCGGAACAAAAAACCATATTTCTATAACAATAGTTAATTCACCGGCGCCAGCAATTTGTTCTTTTGCCCGTTCAGCTCTTTGTAAAGAGTGGTAATTATATGACCCCTCAAATCGCACAAGTATAAAAGACATTTTGAATAACAGAAAGCATGTTTCTAATTTTGAATTTAAGAAAGTATCTAACGAAAATGTCGATAAAATCTTGAATAAGATAACATCAGGAAGGCTACAGGAGCTGATGGTATTCCAGCAAAAATAGTAAAAAATTGTAAATTAATCTTATGCCATTGTTATAATGCACCACAGCTGTTCAGGAACATATATATTGTTAGGTATACTGTTTCCAGAGCTGTCAACTCTTGTTTTGTCAATTGAAAATAAATGTTTCCCTGACAAACTTAAAGAAGCCAGTGGCGGATCCAGGGGGAGGGTTCCTGGGGTTGGAACCCCCCTTTTTAACGATCAATGTATTTGAATGGGGACATATAGTTGGAACCCCCTATTTTTTTGTCCTGGGGTGGGACACCCCTTTTCAAAATGGCTGGATCCGCCCCTGGAAGCCCTAGAGGCCCCTTCATAAAAAGAGTGATCCTGATTCAATTAACTGAATATATACTTTGATAAAATATTTAATCCTTTTATGTGTGCATTTAGACGTGGAAAATGGATGTCAGACCACACTTCTCAGAGCGCTAGAAGATTGGTGTGGAGCTCTTGATAAAAACAAGTACATTGCAGCGGTATTAATGGATCTTTCTTAGCCGGGCTCTTTGACTGCAATATCATGCTTAGATAAATTATCAGCATATGGTGTTGAATTCAACAATGTTCTGAGTGGTTAGGCTGACATCCATAAAGGCGTACCACGCTGAGGGTTCTATACTAGGGCCATTGTTGTTTACCATATTTATAAATGATATTTTTCTTTTAGTGAAAAATGGTAGTTAATATTACTATGCAGATGACAATACTTTGTCTTTCTGTACTCTAGATTTTGATTTATTAATTTCAACTTTGGAATCCGAGTTAAAAATACTTATTGGGTGGTTCCGGATAAACAAAATGCAAGCAAATCCCGACAAGTTTCAAGTTTTGGGTGTTGGCAAAAAGACCTTTGAAAAAAAACATCTATACATATTCAAAATTCGGACCTTACATGTGAAAAAAACAGTAAAAGTATTAGGCATTGAAATTGACTACCAGTTAAAATTTGATGTTCATATCAGCTCAATCTTTAGGAGGGCATCACAACAATTCATTTTTTTAAAACGTTTAGGATCCTCCTGTTTTATCATAGTTCGTTTCTGTGTGTTACATTTTAATGTTGTATTTCTGTTGTGTCGTAGTTCTCTTATATTTGATTTTTTCCCTCAGTTTTAGTTTGTAACCCGGATTTTTTTTTCTTTTCTCAATCGATTTATGAATTTCAAACAGCGGTATACTACTGTTGCCTTTATTTATGCTAAGTTTTGGATAGACTTAGTAAACTTAATATTTTTCATACTTTTATTGTAAGTAATTTTAACTCTTGCCCTTTGGCATGACATTTTTGCACTGAGAGAAATTCCAAAAAAACTAGAAAAGGTGCAGGAAAGAGCACTCCGTTTTGTTTATAAGGATTTTACCAGCTTCTACGAGGATCTTTTACTTAAAGCTAAGGTGCCCTCCTAGCAGATCAGATGGCTAAGAACAATGGCTCTAGAAACCTTTAAGATCATAAACAATATGGCTCCTGTGTGCTTACAAAATTTGGTGACTGTCAAAAAATCTAAGTATTCTTTCAGGTATGTAAATATTCTGGAAATTCCACATGTAAAGTCAACTCGTAACAGTAAAAAAAAATCTATCAAATTTGCTGCTGCTACTGTATGAAACAGCCTTCACCATTTCAGGACTGAAAATAGTTTTTCACATTTTAAAAGTCTTGTTAAGTCCTGGAATGGTTTGGAATGTCGCTGTTCTGCTTGAAGATAACTCTTAAGCTGTTTATTATGTATTTTGCTTTTGGTTGCTCTGATCTAGCATAAAGCATTTAGTCTTAGATGCATGATTTTTTTATTAGTTGTTAGGGGCTTTGAACTACCTGTCAGTTAACTGCGAGCACTCTCAGATCTGTTCCTAGTGTCTTTTTGTTGTTGGGATGTACAAGTACCCGGCCACGTCCACTTGTATGTTTGTCCATCTGATGAGTTAAGCCTTTTTTAATTGATTTTTAAAATTCGTTCTTATGTTGTACTGTTATATTACTGTCCCAGGTTAGGGAGAGGGTTGGGATCCCGCTAACATGTTTAACCCCGCCACATTATGTATGCATGTGCCTGTCCCAAGTCAGGAGTCTGTAATTCAGTTGTTGTCGTTTGTTTATGTGTTACATATTTGTTTTGTGTTCATTTTTTATATAAATAAGGCCGTTAGTTTTCTCGTTTGAATTGTTTAACATTGTCATATCAGAGCCTTTTATAGCCGACTATGCGGTATGGCTTTGCTCATTGTTGAAGGCCGTACGGTGACCTATAGTTGTTAATTTCTGTGTCATTTTGGTCTCTTGTGGAGAGTTGTCTCATTGGGAATCATACCACATCTGTTTTATAGCATGTCTTACTTTCATTCTAAATTTGTTGCACATTTTTATAGCATGCTATGTATGTGAGATTAAACTTTGTATTACATGTTGTTTTTATATGTCAAATTATACTGTTTTTATGTTATGTATATGTTTTTTTTTTATATTCGGTCAAAAGCTCCTTAGAGCTTGTGTTGTATATTCTAACTTATGCCGAATCAAAATAAAGTTTTCTTATCTTATCTTATAAAGAGTAGCACAATAAGGGACCGGTCAGTATTTATTGGGGGGTTGGGACCAGTGCGAAATGCAGTAGGACACACATATAGGACTTCTACTTTTTTAGTTTTCAGCACTGATAGGACTGCAATATTTTTATGGCATATGTATGAATGTAGAAAATAGGCTATACAAATTTAATTACAACAAAATAAAAAAAAGATTAATTGAGGAACAAACGAGTAACAACAATGGAAATACAATTTCAAGTCTAAACATTAATATTATGTTTATAGAACAATCATGTAATGAGTTTAAAAAGGTTGAAAAAAATATACACGAATAAAAAATAAATAATAACAAAAAAAAACATAAAATTATAAAAACAAAATAAACAACAATTAACAAATATAAAAAGAGAACATTGATGGAGATTTTAATAAGTGATATGATATACTGCCATCAGTGTGGTGCAAATTAACCAAATGCATATCATTAAATAAAGGTTGGATTAAATAAAATATACATCTTTAAAAATAAGGAAAACTATTTAACAATAAAACATTCAGACTAGAACATTAAGGGAAAAAAAACAGTCAAAAGACAGACATATAAAAAATATATATTAAAAAAAAAGATAATATAAATTGTTCATAAACTATTGTAGAGTATTACTCTTCATGTAAGAATCTTCCATCGAATTGTAGAAATGCTTATAAATGTACTTTGTAGGGAGACATTGAATTCCCTATCACAGATGTTGTGACCACAACCCCTCTGAAACTACTCTGACAGAGTTTTGTAAAGTATAGTAAGTTGAAAATGAATTAGATGTGCTAATATTATGAAACTTTTATTTTGTAACAATCTCCTGCATCTACATTTCAAACTGTGTTGCCGAAGAAGACAGCAGGTCTAGAAGTCAGGTCACTCATTCTGTCTGTCAGTCCATCTGCCCATCCGTTGCAAATAGTTTGTCATAGCAACTCCTCTGACATTACTAAACATACACTCTTGAAACTTGGTATGTAGCAATAACATTATATGTACTTTTGAATTCTAATAGTTATCAAAGGTACCAGGATTATAATTTAATACGCCAGACGCGTTTCGTCTTCATAAGACTCATCAGCGACGCTCACAATCTCATTAAAATCCGATGTTCTGATACATCGGATTAATGTGGAGGGTATCGTATCAGAACATCGGATTTTAATGAGATTGCGACGCTCAGATCAAAATATTTATAAAGCCAAACAAGTACAAAAAAAAGAGCATTGAGGACCCGAAATTCCAAAAAGTTGTGCCAAATACGGCTAAGGTGATCTATCCCTGGGATAAGAAAATCCTTAGTTTTTCGAAAAATTCAGTTTTGTAACAGGAAATAAAAATGACCATCTAATTGATATTCATGTCAACACCGAAGTGCTGACTACTGTGCTGGTGATACCCTCGGGAACGAAATTCCACCAGCAGTACTAGTGGCATCGACCCAGTGGTGTAAATATTTATCAAAGGTACCAGGATTATAATTTAAAACGCCAGACGCGCGTTTCGTCTGCATAAAACTTACCAGTGACGCTCAGATCAAAATAGTTATAAAGCCAAACAAGTACAAAAATGAAGAGCATTGCGGACCCAAAATTTCAAAAAGTTGTACCAAATACGGCTAAGGTGATCTATCCCTGGGATAAGAAAATCCTTTGTTTTTCGAAAAATTCAAAGTTTTGTAACAGGAAATTTATAAAAATGTATAAGCAGAAATGCGATGTTGTCCTGACATTGATTGGTCTCAGTTTATCATATGCCTGTATTTATAACATTATTATATTCTGATTTTTGTAGTAAATAATTAAATTAATCAGTCTCATTTTAACATGTTTAACCCCAGCCGCATTTTTGCGCCTGTCCCAATTCAGGAGCCTCTGGCCTTTGTTAGTCTTGTATGATTTTTAATTTAAGTTTCTTGTGTATAATTAGGAGTTTAGTATGCCGTCCATTATCACTGAACTAGTATATATTTGTTTAGGGGCCAGCTGAAGGTCCGACGCCTCCGGGTGCGGAGGTTTCTCGCTTCATTGAAGACCTATATTGGTGACCTTCTGCTGTCTTTTGTTCTATTATTCTCAATTTTATCTACTACCTACTAACTAAAATAGTTTAACGACCACTAGACCTGTATTTTACTGTTGTATACGGTTGCACATTATAATAATTGCGACCTATTAATCATTGCTCAGAATAGTTAGAGGAAAATACTTATTTTGATTGAGTCTTTGGCAGTAGAAATGTTTACTCTTTTTCTTCTTCTCGAGAGGCCAAGAAGAGGAGAGGTCACTATTTAAGAAGTTTCTTTGATTATTTTAAATCAAACTAATGCCATTTTTATACCTGTTAACATCATGGCTTTCATCTCCTCGCGTGCGATATTTATCTATTCAAAATGTTTACTTTCGCATAGTCTTCTTCCTGCTTCTGTGTCTTCCTCTCTTTCTATGTTGCACATTATAATCATTAAGGCCTATGTAACCATTACCCCCAATAATAAGAGGCAAATACTTATTTTGATTTAGTCTTTGAAAGTATAAATGTTTACTTTAATTATATTTAATAGCGAAAACTCAGGAAGAGGAGGTGACTTTTTAAGAGATTTAATTTGGTCGTTTTAAGTCCAACTAATGCCATGTTAATACTTGTAAACATCTTCTTGATACAAAACCATGTCAATATCTGTAGCCACGATTTGACTCTATTTGTTCCGGCTGCCGCCAACGCTATTGCTGTATATTGGTTGTTTGAATATAGGCTTGTAATATCAGCTTGGCGTATACTGCTCCTTGTAATGTTGTCCAATACTGTTCTTACATCACAAAACATATAAAGTGTGTTTGAAAATCACATCTCATATTTAATTCCTGAATACCTTAACAGTACTCTGTGTCAGTTTAAGACATAGTTTTCACTTCAGACAACGATTTTTCTACTCAGGCTGACCATTTCTGGATGAAATGATTGTTTATCATCTTGAATTATAATTTTAAACAATATGTTGTTGGGGTTTTTTTTAACCCCATTCTGTCTAACTTTATTTCTAAAACTGACGAACACCAAGTCAATGTTATTTCTCAACTTAACCCTTTAACCCTCAATCCCGCCTGTAGGCGTGATGGCGAGAATATTAAAGAGTCATTAAAATATTATTGTCCCGATTTTGTGGTTCCTAAAAATTTCGTAGCATTATGAGATATGTCTCTAATCAGTTGAAAAAGGGACACTGTCATGCTTAAGTTTTTGACGACCAACATATAAATAGAACTTCAATATGACAGTATTGCATTAAACATAGATTGACCAAATATGATTTGAAATGTTCTTGCTCTAAGAAAGCATCTGTCTTACTGTTGGTGCGTTTAGAGAGATGTTTATTTAACTAGAGGCTCTAAAGAGCATGTGTCGCTCACCTTGGTCTATGTGAATATTAAACAAAGGACAGATGGATTCATGACAAATTTATGTTTTGGTGATGATGAAGTGTTTGTAGATCTTTCTTAACTGAACATTCTTGCTGCTTAATTAGTTATCAAAGGTACCAGGATTATAATTTAGTACGCCAGACGCGCGTTTCGTCTTCATAAGACTCATCAGTGACGCTCATATCAAAATATTTATAAAGCCAAACTAGTACAAAGTTGAAGAGCATTGAGGATCCAAAATTCCCAAAAGTTGTGCCAAATACGGCTAAGGTAATCTATGCCTGGGATAAGAAAATCCTTAGTTTTTCGAAAAATTCAAAGTTTTTTAGACAGGAAATTTATAAAAATGACAACATTATTGATATTCATGTCAACACCGAAGTGTTGACTACTGGGCTGGTGATACCCTCGGGGACGAAACGTCCACCAGCAGTGGCATCTTAAAATTATCTCTATAACAAACTTGGCCCAGTAGTGACATTGGAAAATAATTTGTAAAAATTTACAAAATTTATGAAAATTGTTAAAAATTTACTAAAAAGGGCAACATCTCCATAAGGGGTCAATTGACCGTTTTGGTCATATTGACTTATTTTCAGGTCTTACTATGCTGTTTACAGTTTATCTCTATCTATAATATTCAAGATAATAACGAAAAAAACAACAACTGATTGCCTGAATAGTCTGAAAATTTCAGGGCAGATAGAAATTGACCTAAAGAACAATTTTATCATGTCATATTCGCTCTAAATGATTTGGTTTCAGAGATATAAGCCAAAACCAGCATTATACCATATATAATATTTTGAGCCATGTCGTTCATCTTGGTTCGCGGGCGGGGTCATCGGACACAATTTTTAAACTAGATACCCCATGCAATGATGATTGTGGACAAGTTTGGTTGAATTTGTCTTAAGTGTTCAATACATTTTATGTTATTTTAATAGAATAGACAGAAAAAATATTACAGTTATTTCTTATAATTTAATTATAAATTCCATTTTAAACCGGCGTAAACCATGAAAAAACGTTATTGACGTCACGGTCACATGACAAAATTGTGTATATGGGCTGATAAACAAATCGACGAAGACGAGTTACATCCAAAATTTAAATATAAAGCAATAATTCCAATTTTACAGTTAACGCCAGGTAATTTTTTATTTGTACAAATTTAAATACAATTCAACAGTACACGCCAGATAACCTTTGTATTTGTACACACTTAAATACAACCCTTAGTGGGTTTTTTTTTCTATTGGATGTCGGAATGTCTTTTTATCTTGTTGTATTTTATTACTTAAATTTTGACTTTTGAGTTTGAATATCGTTTTAGAATCTTTTTTTGTACATCAATTACACCTTGAAAATGTAAAATAGTTGAATTAAGATAGACATAATATTGACCAATATTGTAAGTGTTGTAGCAATCATAATTCCAGTGTCAAAACTGATCAATAATAAATGGAAAATCAATGATAATCAATGATAAGCGGGCTTAATTGTTAGTTTTTGTGTCATTTGGTCTCTTGTGGAGAATTGGTGGAGAGTTTTCATTGGCAATCGTACCACATTTTGTTTTATTAAAAAATAAGTATCAACTAAATTTTGAATAGAACAAGTAGATGAAATGGAGTTTATTAGTTACAAATCTCTTGAGTTATAGATGATATAGTTGAGGTTTTTGTAAACATAAAGTCTATTTTATTTTGATGAACCAATATCTCTAAGAACTTGTTGATAAATATTCACCAATTATACTTGTTGGTCTTAAGTTTAGATTCCAGCTACTTGCGTTGTTTATCATCTTAATAACGTCTTATAGTATTCTTGTGTTTGTCATCATGAATCATTACATTTACTGTTCAGTTCATTTATGGTAATAGCACTTTGACGTGACCCGGTACTTATACATCCCGTTATTGTGTCATCGGAATATAATACCTTGTTGGTAAATATTCCGCATCAACTTCACAAATAATACAGGATGGTTTTTAAGTATATTTCCAGGTTGTTTTTCATCTTCATTACGTGGTACAGTTTTCTTTTATTGGTCTTTATGAATTATTACCTTAACTGTTTAGTCCATGTTTTGGTGTTATTCCTTATACTAAGACCTAGTTTGTAAATATTCCGTATCAACTTCACAAATAATATATGTTTGTAGGTACTGACGTTGTTTATCATCTTTATTACGTGTAAAAAGTAAAATCACAAAAATACTGAACTTAGAGGAAGATCAATTGGGAAAGTCCATAATCACGTGGCAAAATCAAATAACAAAACGCATCAAAAACGAATGGACAAGAACTGTCATATTCCTGACTTGGTACAGGCATTTTCAAATGTAGAAAATGGTGGATTAAACCTGGTTCTATAGCGCTAACCCTCTCACTTTAATGACAGTCTCATCAATTTCCGATATTTTTACATTGATGCGTTAAATAAACAGACACAATAAATACAATAGTCAAAACATGGGTACATCAATCATCATCGTTTAACAATTTTAAAAGGAACAATTTAACAGAACACAAAAACATCTACTATCTACGAACACATTTATTGATTTGAGTGTCTGACGTCAGAAAATTTTATACGTCATATAAATTTGTTATTCAATGTGCGTACAAACAATTTTAAAATTTTCCTGGGAATGTTAGCATACAGTAATAGAGTTCAATCATTTACTTGTCTTTGTAAATATTACCTTAACTGTTATGTTCATTTTGCTGTGACTTGGTACTTATACATCCCGTCATTGGGCTATGGTCAATAAGTGTATTTTTATCTGTCATTTGTGCTATGCCCATATGCTATATTGTTTTCCAAGTCAGAAATATGACAGTTGTTTTCCTTTTATGTGATGTGTTTGAGACCTTGACTGCCATTTGATAAGAACTTTCCGTTTCGAATTTTCCTTGGAATTGGTTAATTTACTTTTTATATCAGTGCCACTATTGAGATGTTTCAAATGAATCAGTTTCATCGACTTGAAACCATTAAAGGCTTAGAATTTGGTCTACCAGAAGACATAACAGATCCTCCAAGGATGACTCGAGGGAGAGTATTGCCATCTAGAATTGCAATTCAGTAGCTACTGTGTGACACGATAAGAAAGTAAGTAAACAGAAAATAATATGTAAATATTAAAGTGACATAAGAGGAAAAGTTAACAATAAAACAATGATTTAAAAATGATGAATTTAATTTTAATCTTACTTTTTTTAAAACATGTAATACTTATGTTTTTCTTTAATAAAACAGATATTTATTTGTGAAATCTGAAGAAGAAAAAAATTGACAGATTTATACGCTGCTTTCTTGCTCAATGTTAAAGGTATCGATGTCAGTTATAAATGAAGAACGACAATTAAGAATTGATGAGAAATTAACAAACTTTTCTTCAAGTGAATTTTCTATCTACCAACTGCAATCCATCAAGTGAAAGCTCCACCATTTGAAGACAACAAAAAAAAGAATTGAAATTAATAGATAACATCCAGTTGAAGGCTATTTCAATTACATGGAAGGTGTAGACAGAAAGAATCAGCTCTGTGCAACAGCGAGAGCACATCTATGCAGATCAGCAAATAAATGGAAGAAACATTTCTTTTTTCATCATAAATTATGCATCACTAATGCATTTATTGTTATGAACGAATCTGCTGGTTATTTGTGTGTTTCTCTGTCCTATATGTTCTCCCATTTATTTGTATTGTAATCCTTTCATGTAATATTGCCATTTAAAAGTGGCATGTGTACTATTGTTTGTCTGTTTGTCTTTTCATTTTTAGCCATGGCATTGTGAGTTTATTTTAGATTTCTGAGTTTGACTGTCCCTTTGGTATCTTTCGTCACTCTTTTTTAATGTTATAATTAACATTGCCATATAAGCGGGAGGTTTGGCATGCCCCAAAACCAGCTTCAACCCACCATTTTTGTATTTAAATGTCCTGTACCAAGTCAGGAAAATGGCCATTGTTATATTATAGTTCGTTTCTGTGTGTGTTACATGTAAACGTTGTGTTTCTGTTGTGTCGTAGTTCTCTTATATTTGATACGTTTCCCTCAGTTTTAGTTTGTAACCCGGATTTGTTTTTTTCTCAATCGATTTATGAATTTCGAACAGCGGTATACTACTGTTGCCTTTATTTATCTACCAAGGAAATTTCGTTGGTGGATAACTGCATCGAGATTGCCAAGTAACTATTTGGGAATTTCACTAAAAGGAAACACGAAAACTGTAAATCAACAACCAAACAATAATCATGTTAGTGTTCGTTTGAAAAGGACGAACACAAGATGCTAATGGTGCAATAAACGTTGGGTAAAAGAAACGATGGCTGCTCGAACTGCAACATTCGTTTATGCAGAGTCGTGTTTTGAACACTATCATTAGCATCACGGATTTCCATTTTACTTTAAACAATAGAATATCGGTTTACAATATCGCTATTTAATAAGGGACTTGTAGTTTGGTATTTTTGTTATTTAACTTTCTCCTACCAAGGTGTAAACCCTTTCATGGAATGAATTTGGTTTTTAAAGTTAAAATTTAGGGTATTAAAGATATATAGATAAATGTTGATGCAAAATTTTATAAAATAATCGATATTAAAATATCTCGAGGAAAAAATCACATCTTTCTTTACCACATTTTGACTTGTAACACCTACATGAAGCATTGGGAAAACGTTTAAAATGGTATGTACGATATGATTATAATGAGAACAGGGTAACGTGTAGATGGTGCCCATATAAAGTTTCATCTGCATACAGGATCAAGCAACACAAGAAGATTGTGCATTGGTACAAATTTAAGGATGAGAAGAAACAAACAGACATCTAAATGGATTTAGTTGGTGAAAAAGTTATTGGATGGTAAGGTAAAATAAAACATCAACAGATGTCGGCAACTCAGACAGCAACCATTTGGCTGCATGAATATGCAAATAAATTTGCAGAGAAACAACCTGATAAGACAAAACTGCACCTGCATCCTTGTCTAACAAACGCATCTCTGTATGAAATGTACAAGGATGATATGGAAGAACATGCAGAGCAGCCGATATCCCTTTCTCGTTAATGTACAAGGATAATATGGAAGAACATGCAGAGCAGACGATATCCCTTTCTCATTAATGTACAAGGATGATATGGAAGAACATGCAGATCAGGCGATATCCCTTTCTCATTAATGTACAAGGATGATATGGAAGAACATGCAGATCAGGCGATATCCCTTTCTCATTAATGTACAAGGATGATATGGAAGAACATGCAGATCAGACGATATCCCTTTCTCATTAATGTACAAGGATAGTATGGAAGAACATGCAGAGAATACGATATCCCTTTCTCATCAATGTACAAGGATAAAACGGAAGAACATGCAGAGTAGACGATATCCCTTTCTCATTAATGTACAAGGATAATATGGAAGAACATGCAGAGCAGACGATATTCCTTTCTCATTAATGTACAAGGATGATTTGGAAGAACATGCAGAGCAGCCGATATCCCTTTCTCATTTCTATTGGATGTGGAGAAATTGTATTAGCTATGTTAGCATTCCTGCAGTAAGAAACTTTAATTCATAATTTGAAAAAAGATAGAATATTATATTGAAAAAAATGAAGCATCATTATATAAAATATATATTATAGTTAAATAATAAGTTTTTAAAAGACTTCATGTTTCAATAAATATTGAAATTGAGAAATCAGTTACATTTCCTGTAAGACATAATTCTACCATTATCATGATAATTTGGCCGATACACATCCATACCCTTATAAGTAAGTCCAGAGATGTTCCGAAAAGTGTAAATATTACCTTTTTTGCACCTAGCCTAATCACTCTTTCCAAATCAAAATCAGTTAAAATGAAACATCAAAAAGTTTATTTCAGCTCTCTTCTTTCATTTCCACCCCAGAAAAACTAAGAAATGTATGAGAAAGGGAAAAAGAAAATAAAACAAAATACACTATAAACAAAGGGAACTATATTCGTTATATCGGACAACGAAAATCAGGTTAGATGAAAAACACAAAGAAGGTATCTAATGTCGTAAAGAAAGTGAATAGGAAATAAGGTCTAGCACCACAGTCAATGTCCACTACTGAGAGAGCAATCACTAACTACTGTTGAATTTGAAGTAGGTATCTTTTGTGGTAAAGAAAGTGAAAAAGAAAAAAGTTAAGCACCACAGTCGATGAATCACTAAGATTGACCTTATAGGAATGTCCGCCATTGAGAGATGCATATCACCAATGACTGTCAAGTTTGATAAGTTCATGGCAACATATCACACCACGATAGTGGAAGATTTGTCCTTCTCAATGCCAAAAAAATTGCACTCATAAAGGTCAAGCAATACAATCAAACAATAATTTTATATAATTCAATGCAGTTCAATGTAATACAATACAATATATAGAATAATAGAACATATTAAAGTTCAATTATAAATGTATGTAAAAAACACCATCATAAGCTTTTCTGACATGTTTCTGATTCCCTCAGTTCTAAAGACTGCTTAATGAAGACTACAATATGACAAACAAGCTCAGGGATGGTAGAATGTGTTTTAGTTTATTGAATGCATCAATATGTTGAAATAATGGTACATAGTCTTTTAAATAAGCAAAAAGATTAGAACGCAATTATGATATTTAATGTCACAATACAAAAAGTTGAAATTATAGAACATAAAAGTCAGTGGATATAAACTTTCCCATATTGAGCGTTCAACCACTGGGTAGACCTGTTACAAAGATGTATGAAGAAGTCCACATGAAACTCAAGAACCAGGCCACCGTTTCACAAAAGGTCGTAAATCGTGAAATATGTCGTACGACCATCTTAACGATATGCGACCGTTTCACATATATTTACGATTTACGACTTACGAGAAATATTGGTCGTAAATTTCCGACTGGGTTTAAGCAGTTGTAAATCGGAAACTTTACTAAAACGGGAAATAATACGCGTCATTTTTAGCAACTATGGCTGTACTAGAACAAGAAGTGAGGAAAGAGAGGAGGCCGCGTATTTTTCGAGATCAGAACAACCCCTTCGACTATATGGCAGATATTGAGCTTATCGAGAGATACAGATTGCCAAGAATTAAGATCTTGGAAGTTGTTGATTTAATAAGAAAAGATACTAGTATACAGAGTCCAACCTCCAGAAGTCATGCTATTCCAGCAATTTTACAGATCTGAAATCCCTTTATTTTTTATGATCCTTCCGTTTTGCCCACTTTTAACGCTTATCTCCCTTATAACAATTAAAATAGGTAACAAAGCTGTAACGGTCAGGTATTCTATGATATGTGTTTTTGATTCTTTTTCCCGTCAACTTATTAAAAATAAGTTACTAAAAGGGAATGAGAATTCATTTATCCTTTTATAAATTTTATCAAATATTACTATAAAACTATGTGAAATATTCATAATAGCAGTAACTTAATTCTAACGATACATATTTATAAATCCGTGATTAACGGTAGCAACAACCTTTAGAAAAAGTATTGGCGGAGGTGAGAGAAAAATTGATGGAAGTAAAGGATGAAGTAAATAGACGAAGACATTAGGCTGGTTGAGATTGATTGGATATCTGTACCAAAGTATCACTTCTATGATTTTGCCAAAAACTGAAAATACGACAGGTTCTATAATAGAGCTGCTGTAAATAATACTTTTTGTGATACTCTTGCATTAGCAAAAAAATATCCCTTTGAGAAGGTTCATTCTCAATTTCGTATAGCAGTATTAGGACTGAAAAAAACAGCCACTACCATAGGTGCTAGATCAGAATTAGGTAGATTTACTTTGGACTCTTACATAAAAACTTAAACACTCATGTATTTTTATAGAATAAACTGTAATGATATCAATCCCCTGGTTAAATAATCTCTACAAACAAACATAAATTTACATTGGGCAGGAATTTATTCTAGGTACTCCTTTGCAGATATTTTTTTAAAGATATCAGAATAAACTTAGAAAATTACTCTAATATTAATGTACCTAAAACCTTAAACAATAAAAAGAAAAAACGTGTTTAAATGTAATGTAAAAAAGTGTGTTACAGAGGAATATGAAAAAACTACAAAATACACATTCAAAAATTGATTCCTCATCCAAACTTTGTGTTTATGGGAAATTAAAAATAATTGTCGGTCTAAGGAATATATAAATTGCAACAATTTTATACATAGGCAGTTACTCTCTCTTTGAGAAACAATAGTACACACGACACAACATAGAAAACCAAAGAATAACCAACACGGAAAAAAAAGTAAAATCACAAAAATACTGAACTTAGAGGAAGATCAATTGGGAAAGTCCATAATCACATGGCAAAATCAAATAACAAAACGCATCAAAAACGAATGGACAAGAACTGTCATATTCCTGACTTGGTACAGGCATTTTCAAACGTTGTTTATCATCTTTATTACGTGTAAAAAGTAAAATCACAAAAATACTGAACTTAGAGGAAGATCAATTGGGAAAGTCCATAATCACGTGGCAAAATCAAATAACAAAACGCATCAAAAACGAATGGACAAGAACTGTCATATTCCTGACTTGGTACAGGCATTTTCAAATGTAGAAAATGGTGGATTAAACCTGGTTCTATAGCGCTAACCCTCTCACTTTAATGACAGTCTCATCAATTTCCGATACTTTTACATTGATGCGTTAAATAAACAGACACAATAAATAAAATAGTCAAAACATGGGCACATCAGTCATCATCGTTTAACAATTTTAAAAGGAACAATTTACCAGAACACAAAAACATCTACTATCTACGAACACATTTATTGATTTGAGTGTCTGACGTCAGAAAATTTTATACGTCACATAAATTTGTCGTTCAATGTGCGTACAAACAATTTTAAAATTTTCATGGGAATGTTAGCATACAGGGTTAAAAAATCAAAAGTATGTAAGAATAAATTTAAGAAATAGACCGAGATTTAAACTAGTCCAAAAGTTATATATAGAATTTATAAGAATCCAAAAATAGTTAATTCCACTACGCGATTGAATGATTTTGACGTTTGTGGTTCAACGTATATTGTAATTCATAATAGAAATATATCATAATGACATATAATAGAACAATATCATATTGACGGGATCTTTTAAAGTACAGAGTCACGTTTTAAGAACAAAAGAAATACAAAAAGTCGCAAATACAAAACAAACCACAAAAAAATGAAAGCCAATACAAACACATTGACGAGATGTATAAGTACCGAGCCACGTGAAACGGATATCACATGAAACCATTCAACAGTAAAAGTAATATTAATAATAGAACAAAGACAAATGAAAGAACTATAAAACACGTTGTTAAGATGATAAACAACATCAGTACGGAGAATCTATACATCAAGACCATCGTGTATTATTTGAGAAGTTGATACGGAATATTTATCAACAAGGTCTTGGTACCTTCCGATGAACTTTTTTTAGAAAAAGAACAAGACGTTCTTTGACATACCCCTGTTTCATCAACTTTCTACTCAGACACTGATGACGTTTTACAAAGTCTGAGTAGGAGCTGCAAGCTCTTGAATATCGAATAAGTTGGAAAATATATATCCCATATGCAGGTGAAGTTGGTATATTGCTACTAAGAACCCCACAAAAAATCTAGAGGTGATCCCATGTGCTCCGGAAGGGTAAGCAGATCCTGCGCCACATGTGCCACCCGTCGTGTTGCTCATGTTATAACAAATCCGGTAAATAGTATAATTGGGAAATATATATCCCATATGCAGGTGAAGTTGGTATATTGCTACAGATCCGGTAAATAGTATAATTCGGTAGGTCACATTCATGAAAGGGAACATATCATTGCGTTCTAATCTTTTTGCTTATCTAAAAGACTAAGTACCATTATTTCAACACCTTGGTGCATAAAATAAACTAAATCACATTCTTACCACCATCCCTGAACTTGTTTTTTTTTTTTTTTGTATTCAACTTTGTATTTGTTTGGCTTTACAATTATTTTGATATGAGAGTCACTGATGAGTCTTATGTAGACGAAACGCGCGTCTGGCGTATTAAATTACAATCCTGGTACCTTTGATAACTATTGTCATATTGGAGTCTTCATTAAGCAGTATTTAGAACTGAAGGGAGTCAGAACCATGTCAGACAAGCTTATGGTGGTGTTTTTTATTCAAATTTATAATTGAACTCTCTAAATATGTTTCTAATATTCTATATATTGTATTGTATTACATTGTATTGTATAAAATTGTTTGATTGTATTGCTTGACCCTTATGGGTGTAATTTTGCATAAACGATATATATAACTACATTATTTCCTACACGAGATGACGAGGATCCTCATCATGTCTATCCTTTTCCACAATCAACGTATTAAGTGTATCATATTAGGATTAACTGGTTCAATAAAAGTAGAAATCCGTTTTTTTCCGGAATCAATCCTAATTGTTTCCAAATTAAGTCACATTCCATAATACGTCATTTTGTGAGGTCATTCATGAGTTATTAAACAAGTTTAAAGTATGCTAACATAGTTAGTTGAACATCCCCACCTCCCTATCCCCATCCCCCCCCCCCCAAAAAAAAATTAAGATGAAAAAATTCTGCTGCCTTGTTCAAATTTTTTCAAGTTTTGATGTAAAAGATGCAGTTATGATCAGTTATGCAGAGGAGTTGTACAATGGATATACTGCCACTCAAACTCAAACAGCTCAGCTTAAATAGAACGTGCAAGATTGTCATTGAATGAGACGCTTGTTAATCGATTCAATATATTTTCAAGATTATTGCCATTTCATATTTTGCTATTTCTACAAGACTTTTAATTAAGTTGTCTTATCATTTAAAATTTGTTGTAAATTAAAAATAAATTGCCGTTACATTATAGCCGGTGGGAGACGAAAATTGAACATGTCTCAACATTGTACGCCATCTTATATTTTGGGTTATATTCTTCTGTGTTCCCTCAGAGATTATAATATATCTTCTTTGAATGAAACAAAGAGACGGTTCCTGAATTGGTGCTCTCTTTGAATTTTATAATTAATAAGCTGCAATGGCAACCAAACAGTTCAAAAAGGGGGGGGGGGGGGATCTGCTACGTACCAGGGATCAGTTTTCATACGATCTCTCTATTTAATATAGAAGATTGTAGCTTTCATTGCCTACCAGTGAAACACAGGCTCGACAAAATAAAATGGTTTGGCTGTTTGCACGTTCATCTTGCAGAGAGATTCGAGTTGTCAGATGGTATGGTGTATTCCATGACCAGCCCACTGGATGCCAGTCTAGTAAATAGTCCAATTCGATAGGTCACCTTCTTGTAAACGGAACAGGACGATAATTACGACGTAAGGAACATATCCAATGGCGTCCATAAATAAAGGCAACAGTAGTATACCGCTGTTCGAAACTCATAAATCGTTAGGAAAAAAAACGGGTTTCAATCTAAAACTGAGGGAAACGCGTAATATATATGGTCCGAGACCACCATTGTCGTCCCTTGATTTTCGTTGTTCACAAATATAGTCCCTAGTGTTGACAGTGGGTTACTTGCCATTAATTTTTATACCCCTTCCAAATTTATTTCTCCATGTTCACTGCCTCAAATTGCAAGAAGGGGGTTGAAATTACACTGTAAAAAAATTTGGGTCCAGAATTTTAAAGGAAAGTAGTGATTTGGTCCAGCTGAAAAAGGTTGAAAATGAGCACTTCGGAAGCTGTCGAAAGATTTCAAGACGCCCTAAACATAAAATTGGCCATATTTTGAGTTAGAGGCGATGAAGTTTTCTATAAATTTGATATAATTTGTCCCAAAAGTAGTACAACACACTGTAAAAGTTTCTTTGAGAAAGCGCAGGTGGGATTTTTTTTATTTTCATTTATGTTCTAAAAGAAATGCACTACGAATTAATTGTGTTCTCGGACCTAAGAGGTGAAATCTGTAAATATAGAATTTGTACTCTGGCAACTTCCCTAAATGATTTGATGGTGTCAACTTGTCAAATAGCATGAAACTAAAGGATTTAAACTTTTATTTTATAGAATTTCTGCCAAAACGACCAATTTTGACATTTTATGGTCAAAATAGGCATTTTATAACTTTTTCAATATTGATGCATAAATGGCATCCTGACTTTCTATCTGACAGATTTTTATGTGTCAATATTTGTGTTTCTATGCCTTTACCTGCTTCTTTTACTTATTTATGAACTCTGAATCTACAGAAAAGAAGTTTATCTCAGATAAAATGTGCAAAATGTGTTGTATGAATGACCCTTGTCTAACGCCTTGTTTGGATGAAGGCAATAGTGGGGAGCTTGGTATATAAAATTTGATGTCCATATTAAAGACTTCACTAAATTTGTATCAAATGCACTTTACAATGTCTATTGTACCTGTTCCATTTCACATACTATATTTCTTTTCTTCTGTAGGATAGCAAGTGGTTTAAATATAAGCCTGTTGAGAATAAATTGCATGAAAGTTTTTCCCTAAAAAGGCAAAAATCTTTGTTTCAGCCCATACTGCTTGTAAGAAAAGTTATTTGCAAGAGTCTTTTTGTGCTCAGATTTGTTGTATCATGTCACATGAGTATAGAAATGATAAAAAAGACACACATTTTTATTTTTTATAGCCTCAATATGCATTTTTAAATGTAAATATGTGGCACGGCCTTAATTGACCCTAAATTTTTTCCAGTCTTACTTGGCCTAAGACCCTTTTAAACTAATATGATATGTTATTTGTAACTTTTCTTTCCATTTAAAGTACTTTAAATACATATGTAAGGATTATTTATAACCAAAAAGCTTCACAAATTTAAAATTGCTGGAAAATATTACATCTTCATGTAAGGCTCCACTTCATTGAAAAACCTGAATTTTTAGGCGCAGGCTCATATAAATTTGACTTATGAATAATTATGCCAAGTCTGATAAATCAAATGAGTACTCTATTGCTTTTAGTACATGATAAGTTATATATTAAGGCATTTAACAAGTATTTTTTTGCAATATTTAAATTTTTAAAGCCCCAAATGTTGATAGTTGAAATTTTTCAATTTTAACGTCAAAATTTTACACGCAAAGATGAGTATAGAACTAAACTTAATGTCTATAATATACATCCTATTGTCATGAAACTTTGTAAGTAGTGTTATAATACATTAAGCTTTGTTCATACCAAGTTTTTTTAAGATTTGTCTACTCTTTCTACCCTATTAGGTCCGAGACCACCATTGTCGTCCCTTGATTTTCGTTGTTCACAAATATAGTCCCTAGTGTTGACAGTGGGTTACTTGCCATTAATTTTTATACCCCTTCCAAATTTATTTCTCCATGTTCACTGCCTCAAATTGCAAGAAGGGGGTTGAAATTACACTGTAAAAAAATTTGGGTCCAGAATTTTAAAGGAAAGTAGTGATTTGGTCCAGCTGAAAAAGGTTGAAAATGAGCACTTCGGAAGCTGTCGAAAGATTTCAAGACGCCCTAAACATAAAATTGGCCATATTTTGAGTTAGAGGCGATGAAGTTTTCTATAAATTTGATATAATTTGTCCCAAAAGTAGTACAACACACTGTAAAAGTTTCTTTGAGAAAGCGCAGGTGGGATTTTTTTTATTTTCATTTATGTTCTAAAAGAAATGCACTACGAATTAATTGTGTTCTCGGACCTAAGAGGTGAAATCTGTAAATATAGAATTTGTACTCTGGCAACTTCCCTAAATGATTTGATGGTGTCAACTTGTCAAATAGCATGAAACTAAAGGATTTAAACTTTTATTTTATAGAATTTCTGCCAAAACGACCAATTTTGACATTTTATGGTCAAAATAGGCATTTTATAACTTTTTCAATATTGATGCATAAATGGCATCCTGACTTTCTATCTGACAGATTTTTATGTGTCAATATTTGTGTTTCTATGCCTTTACCTGCTTCTTTTACTTATTTATGAACTCTGAATCTACAGAAAAGAAGTTTATCTCAGATAAAATGTGCAAAATGTGTTGTATGAATGACCCTTGTCTAACGCCTTGTTTGGATGAAGGCAATAGTGGGGAGCTTGGTATATAAAATTTGATGTCCATATTAAAGACTTCACTAAATTTGTATCAAATGCACTTTACAATGTCTATTGTACCTGTTCCATTTCACATACTATATTTCTTTTCTTCTGTAGGATAGCAAGTGGTTTAAATATAAGCCTGTTGAGAATAAATTGCATGAAAGTTTTTCCCTAAAAAGGCAAAAATCTTTGTTTCAGCCCATACTGCTTGTAAGAAAAGTTATTTGCAAGAGTCTTTTTGTGCTCAGATTTGTTGTATCATGTCACATGAGTATAGAAATGATAAAAAAGACACACATTTTTATTTTTTATAGCCTCAATATGCATTTTTAAATGTAAATATGTGGCACGGCCTTAATTGACCCTAAATTTTTTCCAGTCTTACTTGGCCTAAGACCCTTTTAAACTAATATGATATGTTATTTGTAACTTTTCTTTCCATTTAAAGTACTTTAAATACATATGTAAGGATTATTTATAACCAAAAAGCTTCACAAATTTAAAATTGCTGGAAAATATTACATCTTCATGTAAGGCTCCACTTCATTGAAAAACCTGAATTTTTAGGCGCAGGCTCATATAAATTTGACTTATGAATAATTATGCCAAGTCTGATAAATCAAATGAGTACTCTATTGCTTTTAGTACATGATAAGTTATATATTAAGGCATTTAACAAGTATTTTTTTGCAATATTTAAATTTTTAAAGCCCCAAATGTTGATAGTTGAAATTTTTCAATTTTAACGTCAAAATTTTACACGCAAAGATGAGTATAGAACTAAACTTAATGTCTATAATATACATCCTATTGTCATGAAACTTTGTAAGTAGTGTTATAATACATTAAGCTTTGTTCATACCAAGTTTTTTTAAGATTTGTCTACTCTTTCTACCCTATTAGGTCCGAGACCACCATTGTCGTCCCTTGATTTTCGTTGTTCACAAATATAGTCCCTAGTGTTGACAGTGGGTTACTTGCCATTAATTTTTATACCCCTTCCAAATTTATTTCTCCATGTTCACTGCCTCAAATTGCAAGAAGGGGGTTGAAATTACACTGTAAAAAAATTTGGGTCCAGAATTTTAAAGGAAAGTAGTGATTTGGTCCAGCTGAAAAAGGTTGAAAATGAGCACTTCGGAAGCTGTCGAAAGATTTCAAGACGCCCTAAACATAAAATTGGCCATATTTTGAGTTAGAGGCGATGAAGTTTTCTATAAATTTGATATAATTTGTCCCAAAAGTAGTACAACACACTGTAAAAGTTTCTTTGAGAAAGCGCAGGTGGGATTTTTTTTATTTTCATTTATGTTCTAAAAGAAATGCACTACGAATTAATTGTGTTCTCGGACCTAAGAGGTGAAATCTGTAAATATAGAATTTGTACTCTGGCAACTTCCCTAAATGATTTGATGGTGTCAACTTGTCAAATAGCATGAAACTAAAGGATTTAAACTTTTATTTTATAGAATTTCTGCCAAAACGACCAATTTTGACATTTTATGGTCAAAATAGGCATTTTATAACTTTTTCAATATTGATGCATAAATGGCATCCTGACTTTCTATCTGACAGATTTTTATGTGTCAATATTTGTGTTTCTATGCCTTTACCTGCTTCTTTTACTTATTTATGAACTCTGAATCTACAGAAAAGAAGTTTATCTCAGATAAAATGTGCAAAATGTGTTGTATGAATGACCCTTGTCTAACGCCTTGTTTGGATGAAGGCAATAGTGGGGAGCTTGGTATATAAAATTTGATGTCCATATTAAAGACTTCACTAAATTTGTATCAAATGCACTTTACAATGTCTATTGTACCTGTTCCATTTCACATACTATATTTCTTTTCTTCTGTAGGATAGCAAGTGGTTTAAATATAAGCCTGTTGAGAATAAATTGCATGAAAGTTTTTCCCTAAAAAGGCAAAAATCTTTGTTTCAGCCCATACTGCTTGTAAGAAAAGTTATTTGCAAGAGTCTTTTTGTGCTCAGATTTGTTGTATCATGTCACATGAGTATAGAAATGATAAAAAAGACACACATTTTTATTTTTTATAGCCTCAATATGCATTTTTAAATGTAAATATGTGGCACGGCCTTAATTGACCCTAAATTTTTTCCAGTCTTACTTGGCCTAAGACCCTTTTAAACTAATATGATATGTTATTTGTAACTTTTCTTTCCATTTAAAGTACTTTAAATACATATGTAAGGATTATTTATAACCAAAAAGCTTCACAAATTTAAAATTGCTGGAAAATATTACATCTTCATGTAAGGCTCCACTTCATTGAAAAACCTGAATTTTTAGGCGCAGGCTCATATAAATTTGACTTATGAATAATTATGCCAAGTCTGATAAATCAAATGAGTACTCTATTGCTTTTAGTACATGATAAGTTATATATTAAGGCATTTAACAAGTATTTTTTTGCAATATTTAAATTTTTAAAGCCCCAAATGTTGATAGTTGAAATTTTTCAATTTTAACGTCAAAATTTTACACGCAAAGATGAGTATAGAACTAAACTTAATGTCTATAATATACATCCTATTGTCATGAAACTTTGTAAGTAGTGTTATAATACATTAAGCTTTGTTCATACCAAGTTTTTTTAAGATTTGTCTACTCTTTCTACCCTATTAGGTCCGAGACCACCATTGTCGTCCCTTGATTTTCGTTGTTCACAAATATAGTCCCTAGTGTTGACAGTGGGTTACTTGCCATTAATTTTTATACCCCTTCCAAATTTATTTCTCCATGTTCACTGCCTCAAATTGCAAGAAGGGGGTTGAAATTACACTGTAAAAAAATTTGGGTCCAGAATTTTAAAGGAAAGTAGTGATTTGGTCCAGCTGAAAAAGGTTGAAAATGAGCACTTCGGAAGCTGTCGAAAGATTTCAAGACGCCCTAAACATAAAATTGGCCATATTTTGAGTTAGAGGCGATGAAGTTTTCTATAAATTTGATATAATTTGTCCCAAAAGTAGTACAACACACTGTAAAAGTTTCTTTGAGAAAGCGCAGGTGGGATTTTTTTTATTTTCATTTATGTTCTAAAAGAAATGCACTACGAATTAATTGTGTTCTCGGACCTAAGAGGTGAAATCTGTAAATATAGAATTTGTACTCTGGCAACTTCCCTAAATGATTTGATGGTGTCAACTTGTCAAATAGCATGAAACTAAAGGATTTAAACTTTTATTTTATAGAATTTCTGCCAAAACGACCAATTTTGACATTTTATGGTCAAAATAGGCATTTTATAACTTTTTCAATATTGATGCATAAATGGCATCCTGACTTTCTATCTGACAGATTTTTATGTGTCAATATTTGTGTTTCTATGCCTTTACCTGCTTCTTTTACTTATTTATGAACTCTGAATCTACAGAAAAGAAGTTTATCTCAGATAAAATGTGCAAAATGTGTTGTATGAATGACCCTTGTCTAACGCCTTGTTTGGATGAAGGCAATAGTGGGGAGCTTGGTATATAAAATTTGATGTCCATATTAAAGACTTCACTAAATTTGTATCAAATGCACTTTACAATGTCTATTGTACCTGTTCCATTTCACATACTATATTTCTTTTCTTCTGTAGGATAGCAAGTGGTTTAAATATAAGCCTGTTGAGAATAAATTGCATGAAAGTTTTTCCCTAAAAAGGCAAAAATCTTTGTTTCAGCCCATACTGCTTGTAAGAAAAGTTATTTGCAAGAGTCTTTTTGTGCTCAGATTTGTTGTATCATGTCACATGAGTATAGAAATGATAAAAAAGACACACATTTTTATTTTTTATAGCCTCAATATGCATTTTTAAATGTAAATATGTGGCACGGCCTTAATTGACCCTAAATTTTTTCCAGTCTTACTTGGCCTAAGACCCTTTTAAACTAATATGATATGTTATTTGTAACTTTTCTTTCCATTTAAAGTACTTTAAATACATATGTAAGGATTATTTATAACCAAAAAGCTTCACAAATTTAAAATTGCTGGAAAATATTACATCTTCATGTAAGGCTCCACTTCATTGAAAAACCTGAATTTTTAGGCGCAGGCTCATATAAATTTGACTTATGAATAATTATGCCAAGTCTGATAAATCAAATGAGTACTCTATTGCTTTTAGTACATGATAAGTTATATATTAAGGCATTTAACAAGTATTTTTTTGCAATATTTAAATTTTTAAAGCCCCAAATGTTGATAGTTGAAATTTTTCAATTTTAACGTCAAAATTTTACACGCAAAGATGAGTATAGAACTAAACTTAATGTCTATAATATACATCCTATTGTCATGAAACTTTGTAAGTAGTGTTATAATACATTAAGCTTTGTTCATACCAAGTTTTTTTAAGATTTGTCTACTCTTTCTACCCTATTAGGTCCGAGACCACCATTGTCGTCCCTTGATTTTCGTTGTTCACAAATATAGTCCCTAGTGTTGACAGTGGGTTACTTGCCATTAATTTTTATACCCCTTCCAAATTTATTTCTCCATGTTCACTGCCTCAAATTGCAAGAAGGGGGTTGAAATTACACTGTAAAAAAATTTGGGTCCAGAATTTTAAAGGAAAGTAGTGATTTGGTCCAGCTGAAAAAGGTTGAAAATGAGCACTTCGGAAGCTGTCGAAAGATTTCAAGACGCCCTAAACATAAAATTGGCCATATTTTGAGTTAGAGGCGATGAAGTTTTCTATAAATTTGATATAATTTGTCCCAAAAGTAGTACAACACACTGTAAAAGTTTCTTTGAGAAAGCGCAGGTGGGATTTTTTTTATTTTCATTTATGTTCTAAAAGAAATGCACTACGAATTAATTGTGTTCTCGGACCTAAGAGGTGAAATCTGTAAATATAGAATTTGTACTCTGGCAACTTCCCTAAATGATTTGATGGTGTCAACTTGTCAAATAGCATGAAACTAAAGGATTTAAACTTTTATTTTATAGAATTTCTGCCAAAACGACCAATTTTGACATTTTATGGTCAAAATAGGCATTTTATAACTTTTTCAATATTGATGCATAAATGGCATCCTGACTTTCTATCTGACAGATTTTTATGTGTCAATATTTGTGTTTCTATGCCTTTACCTGCTTCTTTTACTTATTTATGAACTCTGAATCTACAGAAAAGAAGTTTATCTCAGATAAAATGTGCAAAATGTGTTGTATGAATGACCCTTGTCTAACGCCTTGTTTGGATGAAGGCAATAGTGGGGAGCTTGGTATATAAAATTTGATGTCCATATTAAAGACTTCACTAAATTTGTATCAAATGCACTTTACAATGTCTATTGTACCTGTTCCATTTCACATACTATATTTCTTTTCTTCTGTAGGATAGCAAGTGGTTTAAATATAAGCCTGTTGAGAATAAATTGCATGAAAGTTTTTCCCTAAAAAGGCAAAAATCTTTGTTTCAGCCCATACTGCTTGTAAGAAAAGTTATTTGCAAGAGTCTTTTTGTGCTCAGATTTGTTGTATCATGTCACATGAGTATAGAAATGATAAAAAAGACACACATTTTTATTTTTTATAGCCTCAATATGCATTTTTAAATGTAAATATGTGGCACGGCCTTAATTGACCCTAAATTTTTTCCAGTCTTACTTGGCCTAAGACCCTTTTAAACTAATATGATATGTTATTTGTAACTTTTCTTTCCATTTAAAGTACTTTAAATACATATGTAAGGATTATTTATAACCAAAAAGCTTCACAAATTTAAAATTGCTGGAAAATATTACATCTTCATGTAAGGCTCCACTTCATTGAAAAACCTGAATTTTTAGGCGCAGGCTCATATAAATTTGACTTATGAATAATTATGCCAAGTCTGATAAATCAAATGAGTACTCTATTGCTTTTAGTACATGATAAGTTATATATTAAGGCATTTAACAAGTATTTTTTTGCAATATTTAAATTTTTAAAGCCCCAAATGTTGATAGTTGAAATTTTTCAATTTTAACGTCAAAATTTTACACGCAAAGATGAGTATAGAACTAAACTTAATGTCTATAATATACATCCTATTGTCATGAAACTTTGTAAGTAGTGTTATAATACATTAAGCTTTGTTCATACCAAGTTTTTTTAAGATTTGTCTACTCTTTCTACCCTATTAGGTCCGAGACCACCATTGTCGTCCCTTGATTTTCGTTGTTCACAAATATAGTCCCTAGTGTTGACAGTGGGTTACTTGCCATTAATTTTTATACCCCTTCCAAATTTATTTCTCCATGTTCACTGCCTCAAATTGCAAGAAGGGGGTTGAAATTACACTGTAAAAAAATTTGGGTCCAGAATTTTAAAGGAAAGTAGTGATTTGGTCCAGCTGAAAAAGGTTGAAAATGAGCACTTCGGAAGCTGTCGAAAGATTTCAAGACGCCCTAAACATAAAATTGGCCATATTTTGAGTTAGAGGCGATGAAGTTTTCTATAAATTTGATATAATTTGTCCCAAAAGTAGTACAACACACTGTAAAAGTTTCTTTGAGAAAGCGCAGGTGGGATTTTTTTTATTTTCATTTATGTTCTAAAAGAAATGCACTACGAATTAATTGTGTTCTCGGACCTAAGAGGTGAAATCTGTAAATATAGAATTTGTACTCTGGCAACTTCCCTAAATGATTTGATGGTGTCAACTTGTCAAATAGCATGAAACTAAAGGATTTAAACTTTTATTTTATAGAATTTCTGCCAAAACGACCAATTTTGACATTTTATGGTCAAAATAGGCATTTTATAACTTTTTCAATATTGATGCATAAATGGCATCCTGACTTTCTATCTGACAGATTTTTATGTGTCAATATTTGTGTTTCTATGCCTTTACCTGCTTCTTTTACTTATTTATGAACTCTGAATCTACAGAAAAGAAGTTTATCTCAGATAAAATGTGCAAAATGTGTTGTATGAATGACCCTTGTCTAACGCCTTGTTTGGATGAAGGCAATAGTGGGGAGCTTGGTATATAAAATTTGATGTCCATATTAAAGACTTCACTAAATTTGTATCAAATGCACTTTACAATGTCTATTGTACCTGTTCCATTTCACATACTATATTTCTTTTCTTCTGTAGGATAGCAAGTGGTTTAAATATAAGCCTGTTGAGAATAAATTGCATGAAAGTTTTTCCCTAAAAAGGCAAAAATCTTTGTTTCAGCCCATACTGCTTGTAAGAAAAGTTATTTGCAAGAGTCTTTTTGTGCTCAGATTTGTTGTATCATGTCACATGAGTATAGAAATGATAAAAAAGACACACATTTTTATTTTTTATAGCCTCAATATGCATTTTTAAATGTAAATATGTGGCACGGCCTTAATTGACCCTAAATTTTTTCCAGTCTTACTTGGCCTAAGACCCTTTTAAACTAATATGATATGTTATTTGTAACTTTTCTTTCCATTTAAAGTACTTTAAATACATATGTAAGGATTATTTATAACCAAAAAGCTTCACAAATTTAAAATTGCTGGAAAATATTACATCTTCATGTAAGGCTCCACTTCATTGAAAAACCTGAATTTTTAGGCGCAGGCTCATATAAATTTGACTTATGAATAATTATGCCAAGTCTGATAAATCAAATGAGTACTCTATTGCTTTTAGTACATGATAAGTTATATATTAAGGCATTTAACAAGTATTTTTTTGCAATATTTAAATTTTTAAAGCCCCAAATGTTGATAGTTGAAATTTTTCAATTTTAACGTCAAAATTTTACACGCAAAGATGAGTATAGAACTAAACTTAATGTCTATAATATACATCCTATTGTCATGAAACTTTGTAAGTAGTGTTATAATACATTAAGCTTTGTTCATACCAAGTTTTTTTAAGATTTGTCTACTCTTTCTACCCAAGAGGTGAAATCTGTAAATATAGAATTTGTACTCTGGCAACTTCCCTAAATGATTTGATGGTGTCAACTTGTCAAATAGCATGAAACTAAAGGATTTAAACTTTTATTTTATAGAATTTCTGCCAAAACGACCAATTTTGACATTTTATGGTCAAAATAGGCATTTTATAACTTTTTCAATATTGATGCATAAATGGCATCCTGACTTTCTATCTGACAGATTTTTATGTGTCAATATTTGTGTTTCTATGCCTTTACCTGCTTCTTTTACTTATTTATGAACTCTGAATCTACAGAAAAGAAGTTTATCTCAGATAAAATGTGCAAAATGTGTTGTATGAATGACCCTTGTCTAACGCCTTGTTTGGATGAAGGCAATAGTGGGGAGCTTGGTATATAAAATTTGATGTCCATATTAAAGACTTCACTAAATTTGTATCAAATGCACTTTACAATGTCTATTGTACCTGTTCCATTTCACATACTATATTTCTTTTCTTCTGTAGGATAGCAAGTGGTTTAAATATAAGCCTGTTGAGAATAAATTGCATGAAAGTTTTTCCCTAAAAAGGCAAAAATCTTTGTTTCAGCCCATACTGCTTGTAAGAAAAGTTATTTGCAAGAGTCTTTTTGTGCTCAGATTTGTTGTATCATGTCACATGAGTATAGAAATGATAAAAAAGACACACATTTTTATTTTTTATAGCCTCAATATGCATTTTTAAATGTAAATATGTGGCACGGCCTTAATTGACCCTAAATTTTTTCCAGTCTTACTTGGCCTAAGACCCTTTTAAACTAATATGATATGTTATTTGTAACTTTTCTTTCCATTTAAAGTACTTTAAATACATATGTAAGGATTATTTATAACCAAAAAGCTTCACAAATTTAAAATTGCTGGAAAATATTACATCTTCATGTAAGGCTCCACTTCATTGAAAAACCTGAATTTTTAGGCGCAGGCTCATATAAATTTGACTTATGAATAATTATGCCAAGTCTGATAAATCAAATGAGTACTCTATTGCTTTTAGTACATGATAAGTTATATATTAAGGCATTTAACAAGTATTTTTTTGCAATATTTAAATTTTTAAAGCCCCAAATGTTGATAGTTGAAATTTTTCAATTTTAACGTCAAAATTTTACACGCAAAGATGAGTATAGAACTAAACTTAATGTCTATAATATACATCCTATTGTCATGAAACTTTGTAAGTAGTGTTATAATACATTAAGCTTTGTTCATACCAAGTTTTTTTAAGATTTGTCTACTCTTTCTACCCTATTAGGTCCGAGACCACCATTGTCGTCCCTTGATTTTCGTTGTTCACAAATATAGTCCCTAGTGTTGACAGTGGGTTACTTGCCATTAATTTTTATACCCCTTCCAAATTTATTTCTCCATGTTCACTGCCTCAAATTGCAAGAAGGGGGTTGAAATTACACTGTAAAAAAATTTGGGTCCAGAATTTTAAAGGAAAGTAGTGATTTGGTCCAGCTGAAAAAGGTTGAAAATGAGCACTTCGGAAGCTGTCGAAAGATTTCAAGACGCCCTAAACATAAAATTGGCCATATTTTGAGTTAGAGGCGATGAAGTTTTCTATAAATTTGATATAATTTGTCCCAAAAGTAGTACAACACACTGTAAAAGTTTCTTTGAGAAAGCGCAGGTGGGATTTTTTTTATTTTCATTTATGTTCTAAAAGAAATGCACTACGAATTAATTGTGTTCTCGGACCTAAGAGGTGAAATCTGTAAATATAGAATTTGTACTCTGGCAACTTCCCTAAATGATTTGATGGTGTCAACTTGTCAAATAGCATGAAACTAAAGGATTTAAACTTTTATTTTATAGAATTTCTGCCAAAACGACCAATTTTGACATTTTATGGTCAAAATAGGCATTTTATAACTTTTTCAATATTGATGCATAAATGGCATCCTGACTTTCTATCTGACAGATTTTTATGTGTCAATATTTGTGTTTCTATGCCTTTACCTGCTTCTTTTACTTATTTATGAACTCTGAATCTACAGAAAAGAAGTTTATCTCAGATAAAATGTGCAAAATGTGTTGTATGAATGACCCTTGTCTAACGCCTTGTTTGGATGAAGGCAATAGTGGGGAGCTTGGTATATAAAATTTGATGTCCATATTAAAGACTTCACTAAATTTGTATCAAATGCACTTTACAATGTCTATTGTACCTGTTCCATTTCACATACTATATTTCTTTTCTTCTGTAGGATAGCAAGTGGTTTAAATATAAGCCTGTTGAGAATAAATTGCATGAAAGTTTTTCCCTAAAAAGGCAAAAATCTTTGTTTCAGCCCATACTGCTTGTAAGAAAAGTTATTTGCAAGAGTCTTTTTGTGCTCAGATTTGTTGTATCATGTCACATGAGTATAGAAATGATAAAAAAGACACACATTTTTATTTTTTATAGCCTCAATATGCATTTTTAAATGTAAATATGTGGCACGGCCTTAATTGACCCTAAATTTTTTCCAGTCTTACTTGGCCTAAGACCCTTTTAAACTAATATGATATGTTATTTGTAACTTTTCTTTCCATTTAAAGTACTTTAAATACATATGTAAGGATTATTTATAACCAAAAAGCTTCACAAATTTAAAATTGCTGGAAAATATTACATCTTCATGTAAGGCTCCACTTCATTGAAAAACCTGAATTTTTAGGCGCAGGCTCATATAAATTTGACTTATGAATAATTATGCCAAGTCTGATAAATCAAATGAGTACTCTATTGCTTTTAGTACATGATAAGTTATATATTAAGGCATTTAACAAGTATTTTTTTGCAATATTTAAATTTTTAAAGCCCCAAATGTTGATAGTTGAAATTTTTCAATTTTAACGTCAAAATTTTACACGCAAAGATGAGTATAGAACTAAACTTAATGTCTATAATATACATCCTATTGTCATGAAACTTTGTAAGTAGTGTTATAATACATTAAGCTTTGTTCATACCAAGTTTTTTTAAGATTTGTCTACTCTTTCTACCCTATTAGGTCCGAGACCACCATTGTCGTCCCTTGATTTTCGTTGTTCACAAATATAGTCCCTAGTGTTGACAGTGGGTTACTTGCCATTAATTTTTATACCCCTTCCAAATTTATTTCTCCATGTTCACTGCCTCAAATTGCAAGAAGGGGGTTGAAATTACACTGTAAAAAAATTTGGGTCCAGAATTTTAAAGGAAAGTAGTGATTTGGTCCAGCTGAAAAAGGTTGAAAATGAGCACTTCGGAAGCTGTCGAAAGATTTCAAGACGCCCTAAACATAAAATTGGCCATATTTTGAGTTAGAGGCGATGAAGTTTTCTATAAATTTGATATAATTTGTCCCAAAAGTAGTACAACACACTGTAAAAGTTTCTTTGAGAAAGCGCAGGTGGGATTTTTTTTATTTTCATTTATGTTCTAAAAGAAATGCACTACGAATTAATTGTGTTCTCGGACCTAAGAGGTGAAATCTGTAAATATAGAATTTGTACTCTGGCAACTTCCCTAAATGATTTGATGGTGTCAACTTGTCAAATAGCATGAAACTAAAGGATTTAAACTTTTATTTTATAGAATTTCTGCCAAAACGACCAATTTTGACATTTTATGGTCAAAATAGGCATTTTATAACTTTTTCAATATTGATGCATAAATGGCATCCTGACTTTCTATCTGACAGATTTTTATGTGTCAATATTTGTGTTTCTATGCCTTTACCTGCTTCTTTTACTTATTTATGAACTCTGAATCTACAGAAAAGAAGTTTATCTCAGATAAAATGTGCAAAATGTGTTGTATGAATGACCCTTGTCTAACGCCTTGTTTGGATGAAGGCAATAGTGGGGAGCTTGGTATATAAAATTTGATGTCCATATTAAAGACTTCACTAAATTTGTATCAAATGCACTTTACAATGTCTATTGTACCTGTTCCATTTCACATACTATATTTCTTTTCTTCTGTAGGATAGCAAGTGGTTTAAATATAAGCCTGTTGAGAATAAATTGCATGAAAGTTTTTCCCTAAAAAGGCAAAAATCTTTGTTTCAGCCCATACTGCTTGTAAGAAAAGTTATTTGCAAGAGTCTTTTTGTGCTCAGATTTGTTGTATCATGTCACATGAGTATAGAAATGATAAAAAAGACACACATTTTTATTTTTTATAGCCTCAATATGCATTTTTAAATGTAAATATGTGGCACGGCCTTAATTGACCCTAAATTTTTTCCAGTCTTACTTGGCCTAAGACCCTTTTAAACTAATATGATATGTTATTTGTAACTTTTCTTTCCATTTAAAGTACTTTAAATACATATGTAAGGATTATTTATAACCAAAAAGCTTCACAAATTTAAAATTGCTGGAAAATATTACATCTTCATGTAAGGCTCCACTTCATTGAAAAACCTGAATTTTTAGGCGCAGGCTCATATAAATTTGACTTATGAATAATTATGCCAAGTCTGATAAATCAAATGAGTACTCTATTGCTTTTAGTACATGATAAGTTATATATTAAGGCATTTAACAAGTATTTTTTTGCAATATTTAAATTTTTAAAGCCCCAAATGTTGATAGTTGAAATTTTTCAATTTTAACGTCAAAATTTTACACGCAAAGATGAGTATAGAACTAAACTTAATGTCTATAATATACATCCTATTGTCATGAAACTTTGTAAGTAGTGTTATAATACATTAAGCTTTGTTCATACCAAGTTTTTTAAGATTTGTCTACTCTTTCTACCCTATTAGGTCCGAGACCACCATTGTCGTCCCTTGATTTTCGTTGTTCACAAATATAGTCCCTAGTGTTGACAGTGGGTTACTTGCCATTAATTTTTATACCCCTTCCAAATTTATTTCTCCATGTTCACTGCCTCAAATTGCAAGAAGGGGGTTGAAATTACACTGTAAAAAAATTTGGGTCCAGAATTTTAAAGGAAAGTAGTGATTTGGTCCAGCTGAAAAAGGTTGAAAATGAGCACTTCGGAAGCTGTCGAAAGATTTCAAGACGCCCTAAACATAAAATTGGCCATATTTTGAGTTAGAGGCGATGAAGTTTTCTATAAATTTGATATAATTTGTCCCAAAAGTAGTACAACACACTGTAAAAGTTTCTTTGAGAAAGCGCAGGTGGGATTTTTTTTATTTTCATTTATGTTCTAAAAGAAATGCACTACGAATTAATTGTGTTCTCGGACCTAAGAGGTGAAATCTGTAAATATAGAATTTGTACTCTGGCAACTTCCCTAAATGATTTGATGGTGTCAACTTGTCAAATAGCATGAAACTAAAGGATTTAAACTTTTATTTTATAGAATTTCTGCCAAAACGACCAATTTTGACATTTTATGGTCAAAATAGGCATTTTATAACTTTTTCAATATTGATGCATAAATGGCATCCTGACTTTCTATCTGACAGATTTTTATGTGTCAATATTTGTGTTTCTATGCCTTTACCTGCTTCTTTTACTTATTTATGAACTCTGAATCTACAGAAAAGAAGTTTATCTCAGATAAAATGTGCAAAATGTGTTGTATGAATGACCCTTGTCTAACGCCTTGTTTGGATGAAGGCAATAGTGGGGAGCTTGGTATATAAAATTTGATGTCCATATTAAAGACTTCACTAAATTTGTATCAAATGCACTTTACAATGTCTATTGTACCTGTTCCATTTCACATACTATATTTCTTTTCTTCTGTAGGATAGCAAGTGGTTTAAATATAAGCCTGTTGAGAATAAATTGCATGAAAGTTTTTCCCTAAAAAGGCAAAAATCTTTGTTTCAGCCCATACTGCTTGTAAGAAAAGTTATTTGCAAGAGTCTTTTTGTGCTCAGATTTGTTGTATCATGTCACATGAGTATAGAAATGATAAAAAAGACACACATTTTTATTTTTTATAGCCTCAATATGCATTTTTAAATGTAAATATGTGGCACGGCCTTAATTGACCCTAAATTTTTTCCAGTCTTACTTGGCCTAAGACCCTTTTAAACTAATATGATATGTTATTTGTAACTTTTCTTTCCATTTAAAGTACTTTAAATACATATGTAAGGATTATTTATAACCAAAAAGCTTCACAAATTTAAAATTGCTGGAAAATATTACATCTTCATGTAAGGCTCCACTTCATTGAAAAACCTGAATTTTTAGGCGCAGGCTCATATAAATTTGACTTATGAATAATTATGCCAAGTCTGATAAATCAAATGAGTACTCTATTGCTTTTAGTACATGATAAGTTATATATTAAGGCATTTAACAAGTATTTTTTTGCAATATTTAAATTTTTAAAGCCCCAAATGTTGATAGTTGAAATTTTTCAATTTTAACGTCAAAATTTTACACGCAAAGATGAGTATAGAACTAAACTTAATGTCTATAATATACATCCTATTGTCATGAAACTTTGTAAGTAGTGTTATAATACATTAAGCTTTGTTCATACCAAGTTTTTTTAAGATTTGTCTACTCTTTCTACCCTATTAGGTCCGAGACCACCATTGTCGTCCCTTGATTTTCGTTGTTCACAAATATAGTCCCTAGTGTTGACAGTGGGTTACTTGCCATTAATTTTTATACCCCTTCCAAATTTATTTCTCCATGTTCACTGCCTCAAATTGCAAGAAGGGGGTTGAAATTACACTGTAAAAAAATTTGGGTCCAGAATTTTAAAGGAAAGTAGTGATTTGGTCCAGCTGAAAAAGGTTGAAAATGAGCACTTCGGAAGCTGTCGAAAGATTTCAAGACGCCCTAAACATAAAATTGGCCATATTTTGAGTTAGAGGCGATGAAGTTTTCTATAAATTTGATATAATTTGTCCCAAAAGTAGTACAACACACTGTAAAAGTTTCTTTGAGAAAGCGCAGGTGGGATTTTTTTTATTTTCATTTATGTTCTAAAAGAAATGCACTACGAATTAATTGTGTTCTCGGACCATATGTAGGACTCTAAAGTGCGATGGGACGCTAAAGTACGATGGCCTCGCTAAAATGCGATGGTCTACGCTAAAGTGTGATGCTGCCATACGCTAAAGTCCGATGGTCCGCCTAAATATAAACGTGAGAAACGTAGTTCGATAATGTACAAACTAAAAAAAAAAAAACATGCCGGAAGATAGATTAGGAATTTTTTATTAACAATTTTTACACCATATGCCCATGACTTACGAGTAATTGATATAATTTAACCGTTCTTTGTCGGCTGAATCACAATGTTTATTTTTTTCGAGTGCTGGAAGAAGGACTTGTATCCTAGTCTACCATTTTACTATATAAATACAAAACAGTATACGCATACTTATCCTGCTTCTATTTGAAGCGAACGGATACATTCGAGTCATTGTTTATGTGGCAGCTTACGGTGTGATCCGTGTTGAAATGACATCGATTTTAATGAAAAGTAACGTCGGTAAAATAGAGATACATGTTATCATGCGTGAACTATAAATAATCTGCTAAAACATTAGTTCATTCTGAACATTGTAGGAAAATAAAACATGTATTTGTACTCTCTACAATAAAGGAGAAAGCTCGGCGAACATTGCATTTCTCTCGCATTTAGATTAAAGCTTATACAAATAAATGTTGCATATTCCGACAAAGAGCGAATTTTGTATTTTTAATTTTCAATGACAAATGTTAAGACTCGGTCACACCTTAACGGATAGCTCGAACGGATGCCTAACGGATAACTTTTTTTTCAAACCGTTCATGTCCGTTAGACGTCCCTCCATATCCGTTGCATGTCCGTTAAGCGTATGTTTTATCCGTCGACGAAGGGATCTTACATGGATAAATGCCAATAAAAAATTTCGCGTCAGAAATGACAATTAGATATTTTTAAGGTTCATGAATTCTTATTATTCATAATCGATCTTAGGGTCAGGACACTTGTTCACAATCAATCAGCTCTTATTCAGACCAGATACTGCCCTTTGGTGGCATTTTGGAGGACAAACCAAAACCATATACACAGAAACATTTTGAATATTTATGCGATTTACATGTATTATTATTATCGCCTTTAATTTTTCCTTATATCTTGTTCGTCCGTTTTATCCGGTACGCTTCCGTTAGGTGTCCGTTTTATGCGGTACTCCTCCGTTGGATGTACTTTCGACATTTGTTCTGTCCGTTACGTTCCCGTTTCTCGCACGTTGCATATCCGGTGTGTGTCCGTTATGCATTCGTTACGCGTCCGATTTATTTGGTCAGTACATCAACGGTCTGTCTCCCAACGGATAAAAATTTTGTCAACGGTCAATTTTTATTCTATCCGTAAGTCGTTCGTTCGTGCTATCCGGTAACGTGTGACCGAGGCTTAAGGGAGGTTGTAACATTAGTGTGAACGGCAACCTACACTGCTCTTTTTTCAAAATCTACAAGGGTGTCTTTTACGTGCAAGAGATATTGCTCTCTCTTAACACGGGTCAGCCATTTATCGTCCCCTTCCGACGGACTATCATCGTTTCCTTCAGACCATACTCGCAAATGGTGTCATGGGAGTTCCGAAAATTTTCATCCCGGAACGGGAATCGAACCAGGAACCTTTGTGTTACATTTAGTAGTTCGATTCATTAAACACTACACCACGGATCTCATTTGGGAATTAAAATGGAAAGGTCACAACTTAGAAGCTAAAATCATTTCTTTTGTTCTAAAGTTTTGTTTTCAACCGACCCTCATTGTCAACTTCTAGATTTAAATCAAGATATGAGGCAGATTTAGCAGTTAAACGGAAAGTTCCTAATCAAATGGCAAATTCAAAAGCTCAAACACATAAAATGAATTATTAACAATTGTCATATGACTATAAACATGGTACAGTAATTTTCTTATGTAGAAAGTGTTGGATTGAAACTGATTTTATAGCTATCTAAAAAAGTTATCAAAGGTACCAGGATTATAATTTAGTACGCCACACGCGCGTTTCGTCTACATATAAAGACTCATCATTGACGCTCATATCAAATTATTTATAAAGCCAAACAAGTAAAAAGTTGAAGAGCATTGAGGATCCAAAATTCCAAAAAGCCTTTCACTTTTATGACAGTCGCAACAAATTCCATAATATTGACAACGATGCAAGAACAAAATGAACACAAAATAGGTAAAAATGTCAAAAAAAAGGGGTACAGTAGTCAACAATGTCTTATCGTCTTAATTTTTATAAAAACAAACAAATGTAACAAAGAAGCACAAAAAGGCATACATCAAATTAACAACCTTTTAGTATACGATTTTTGTTATATTTGTAAATTCCACCCGTAAAAGATTTTAAGTGCTGGAACCAAATCAATACCATGACAGACACAGGATCGCGCGTTTGACGTCACACAGGTAGAAATAAATTAATTGTGTCGTTCAATGAATGACGGGATGAGTACAGAGTCATTCCAAATGAATATCACAAAAAACAGACTTAACAGTAAAAGTAATATTAACAAAGACAAATAAAAAAATACTATAAACTCGTTATTTTGATGATAAACAGCATCAGTACGCAATATCTATAGCTACGTCAAGACCATCGTGTATTATTTGTGTGAAGTTGATACGGAATATTTATCAACAAGGGTTGAGATCTCACAAACATGTTTAACCCCGCCGCATTTTTGCGCCTGTCCCAAGTCAGGAACCTCTGGCCTTTGTTAGTCTTGTATTATTTTAATTTTAGTTTCTTGTGTACAATTTGGAAATTAGTATGGCGTTTATTACCACTGGACTAGTATATATTTGTTTAGGGGCCAGCTGAGGGACGCCTCCGGGTGCGGGAATTTCTCGCTACATTGAAGACCTGTTGATGACCCTCTGCTGTTGTTTTATATTTGGTCGGGTTGTTGTCTCTTTGACACATTCCCCATTTCCATTCTCAATTTTATTGGTATGCTCATAATTATAAATTAACTGTGAACAAAACTCTGATATACTAAGGCTTTTCTAATTCAGGAATAGATTACCTAAGCTGTATTTGGCAAAACTTTTAGGAATATTTTAGTCCCCAATGCTCTTCAACATCGTACTTTATTTGGCTATTAACATTATTTGATTCGAGCGTCACAGATGAGTCTTTTGTAGACGAACGCGCGTCTGGCGTAAATATAAAAATTCATTCCTGGTATCTATGAAAAAGGACGACGTTCTTTGATATACCCTGGTTCATCAACTCACTGCTCAGACACTGGTGACGTTTTACAAAGTCTTAGTAGGAGCTCCAAGCTCTTGAATACCAAATGAGTTGGGGAAATGTATATTACATATGCAGATGAAGTTGTATCTTGTTCTATCTTGCTACTTAGGTGTGGGAAATTGATTATTTAAAATTTAAAATCGTGTTGATGTCGTAGATTCTGGTACTGAGATGACTGTATGTCAGTCAAATTCGAGTTATAAGTTTAACCCTCTTGCTGCCGGAGGGACACATGTGTCCACACCGACTATAAATGAGGCGGAGGAAACGATACATTATTTCCTTAAAATGATACATAGTTTATGAAATTTGCGAAAGCATTACACCGAACAATTTGATTACTGCATTAAACAATTGAGCCTGAAACGATCATGCTCGTGCCGTAACATCTTTAAATTTAATTATTTAGAAAAGGCTTCTTTTTAGATTTTTAGCAGGTAGCTGAATTGAATTATTTAATCACTTGTATACAAAAAAGGTCTAACTCCATTGAGGTTTAAAAAATTTTTTTTATACAAATATCATTTAGAATATGCTATGGCACGCGTGACGATTTTTTAAGTTTGTCAATTTTCCCAACCTTAGTAGTACTGTAATAAAGTTCGTTTATCAACGTAATAACGTGTTCTAGTGTTCGTTTTTAGCTTTTAGTTTTCTGTTTCTTCAATTTTTGGAAATATCCTTTTGGTGTGGGTCAGTACTTATACATCCCGTAATGATTTTATTGTCATATAATCAATTCTTTTTGCATTCTTGTCTTTCATTTTTGCTTTGCCTATGTGACTCTTTCTTTGTTGACACATTTGTTTGTTTGAATAATGATTTATAGTATGCCAGTGTTCACTACTGTAACCAAAATTCTGACATATAATTTAACATACACTCGGGGCATACATTGTATAGGTGATTTCAGTTTTATGATTCAATAATTCATTGACAGATTCATTTACCAACAAGCAGATTAAGATTCATGCTTTCATGCAGTATTATATAAGTCTAAGGTTGTTTGTGAATTACTTTCAGGCTATCATCTAGAAACAGCATCCTTGGTTTTGGTATTGATTAAGACTTTAACTTTAAGAAACAAATTAACAACCTAGTTGATGTGATGTGACAAACAGACAAACAATAGTACACATGACACAATATAGAAAACTAAAGAATAAGCAACACGAACCCCACCAAAACCTAGGGGTGATTTCAGGTGCTCCAGAAGTGCCAATATACGGCCTTCAACACGGAGCCATGGATATTAGAATATAAACACATGATACCAACAAAGACCACCTTCTCGAAATTATAAAATGTAAGATTGCTGCTTCAAAACTCACTATTCACCTAACAATGACACATTCTGGTCTCTACCATGTTTTCCTTAGATGGCGCTTCGGTTGTCAACACTTCTTTCTTGTTAATGAATATATAAGCCAAAGAAAAGAAGACAACTTTTTACAACTTTAAACCTTTTTAATACTTTAACAATTATTAAAATTTAAACAAAACAAATTAGAAATTAAAACAGGAATATATTAAAAACAAACAGTAATCGTAACAATAAATATGCATAAATGACTTAAACTTTAACAATATGTTTTGGGCAAAACATTCTGTCTTTTGCCCACTTGTTCAATGCTTTCAGTCCAGCTGCAGTTGTTGGGTAATAAATACACAGACATCTACAACGTACTCACCAACTGCAGTTTTTATGAGAACATTGAACCCAGTGGCTCAAAAAATCTGCATCCGAATTGTACACAATTGAACAGATACCACATTTGTCCTTTTTAGCGGCCTGAGTGACTGTTTTTTGGTTCACTTCTGATAATTGCAGAGGCTCCTTAACGTGGCTTGCAGTAATTGCAAGTAATGCATCTGATTGCTGTTGTTGTCCTGGCTCAGCTTCAATCTCCTGTAAATGGTCATCAACTGCCACCAGTTCAGGAAAGTTTGTTGATTCAAATGCCTGAAAGTTTAACATAGTAAATGAAGCCTGTGTGACTGTCAGTAAGACAGGGTTGAAAACCAAAGCGTTATATAAATATAAAGGTTATCAAATGACAAAAGACAACTCAGGAACTGATCAGACACACAAAAGCAAACAATAACATTTAATATTGAAATCTAATTTTCGCAAATCGCCAAATTAAAAGTGAACATGCAAAGCAAAAATTACCCCCTACACAGTATTCTGTATCCAAAGCATTAGTCGCAGTATTTAGAACTTGACAACATCATGATATCTGTTAAAAGTATTTTGTTTGAAAGTAATATCTTAATGGCGTGAAGTAGTCAAGCTCCTCTGTATGTGTATGTTCGGGTTGTTTGTATCATTACAGATTTAGTATGGCTTAATTATTTAAGTTTTCTCTTATTTTTGAGTGTAATTTCACATTGCGATAAGACGTGTCACGGTACTTGTCTATCCCAAATTCATTTATTTGGTTTTGGTGTTATATTTGCTATTCTCGTAGAATTTTGTCTGATGCTTGGTCCGTTTCTGTGTGTGTTACATTTTAGTGTTGTGTCGTTGTTCTCCTCTTATATTTAATGCGTTTCCCTCGGTTTTAGTTTGTTACCCCGATTTTGTTTTTTGTCCATGGATTTTTGAGTTTTGAACAGCGGTATACTACTGTTGGCTTTATTTAATTAAGTTGAAGATAATAATATATACACATTCGAAATAAGATGATTATTTCTTAATCAAATCACCTTGGATTTCCCATTGTGCCAGGTTGGGATAACAATTCCCTTCACATGGGCCCCTGATGAGTAGTGCAACTCTGAAGCCTTCTTCAGTAAGGTCTTGGTCCTTGTGTAGTAAGCATCACCTCGGCTTCTACCCTCCCTTGTCACTGTGGTTTCAAATTTTCCATCCTCTGTGAAGTTGCTTTTTTGTATGAAGAAGTTCTACTTGTTGCCATATCTACAAATTTACATATTCTGTTGATTGTTGATTGTTTCAACAAGAACCATTGGTTTTCATTCTGTTCATGGACCCCACCCCCCTTTTTTAAATTTCAACCTTTTTATCTAAAGATTATAGGATATACACACAAGAGACATTCATTTGCACTTGGACATATCTAATCATTACATATATCAGTAATATAAAAATATAATTTCTCTTCTTACATTGTTGAACAACCAATACACCAACGTAACCCCAAAAGGCCCAACAAATTGTGGTGCTCCATAAAAGGAGGATGTGTTTTATTAGAGTGTATCCATTTTGAAATGATGAAGCATGGTTACATAATATGAATCTTGTTTTTTGATTATTGTTATTAAGTCAGAATAATTTTAATGTAGTATTTGAATCTCAATTTTTTGTTTATGCTTCGATGGATTTTGAAAAGCTTAAAGCTTAAGCCTTTGGTAGAATTTGTGTCTTTCAATGTTGTGATGTTTTACTATTGTTCAAGGTAAGGGAGAAGACTCGGTACTTATTTACATTTATAAACCTGCTGCATTTGTTTGCACAGGTACGGTCTTTCGTGTTTCTCGTTTGTTATATATATATCAGACCGTTCTCTTTCCGGTTTAAATGATTTAACACTAGTAATGTTTTGGGCCCTTATTTAGCATAATAGCTTGCTGTTCTGAGTTGGCCAAGGTTCCGTGTCGGTTGATGTCCTTACTTCGACTTAATGGTTTTCTTTTTCAAAATAAGACTTTTTGTTCGATAGTTGTCTCATTTGCACTCAATTATTTCATGCATATTCAGGACGAAAATGAAATGAAATGTATACACAAAATAACCATACCATTATGCTTCGATGGATTTTGAAAAGCTTAAAGCTTAAGCCTTTGGTAGAATTTATGTCTTTCAATGTTGTGATGTTTTACTATTGTTCAAGGTAAGGGAGAAGACTCGGTACTTATTTACATTTATAAACCTGCTGCATTTGTTTGCACAGGTACGGTCTTTAGTGTTTCTTTTTTGTTATATATATATCAGACCGTTCTCTTTCCGGTTTAAATGATTTAACACTAGTAATGTTTTGGGGCCTTTTTTAGCATAATAGCTTGCTGTTCTGAGTTGGCCAAGGTTCCGTGTCGGTTGATGTCCTTACTTTGACTTAATGGTTTTCTTTTTCAAAATAAGACTTTTTGTTCGATAGTTGTCTCATTTGCACTCAATTATTTCATGCATATTCAGGACGAAAATGAAATGAAATGTATACACAAAATAACCATACCCTGCTAGACATGTACAATGTGCACAATATATGTCTGCTGTATCTTTAGCTAAACAGACCCAAGGTTGGTGTGGTTTGTCCCGAATTTTCATCGACCCTATTACATCAGCTTTCAAAAAACAGAAAGGACTTCCGTTGACATCATAAATCTTTATCTGGTCTACATGACCACTTTCAACATACCTAATGAAGTACAATAAGAAAAAACATACTTCTAAGTAATAGTTTAAAAATATAATAAGATTACAGTAGAAAAGTGCTAGACAAAATATATAGTTTTGTAAGCTTAAACTGAACTGTTTTCTTTTCCAAAATGTACTTTGGATAGCTAGACATGAATAACTTTCTTTATCATATATATACATGTATTTAGTTAAATGAAAATATTTTATAATTAACTTTATACAACTTTGGATGGATATTCCTGGTTGAGGCACAAGGCAGTTTCCTCCATTTGCACCAGCAGAAATGTTACGTGTACCCATATTTATGATAAATAAATTTGACTGAATAATGAATTAAGGAAAAAGTTCCTGTAAATGATGACAATAATTATCTCATCAAATATCATGTATAAAAATATATTTAACTATTTTCTTCTAAAAAATAATAGACATTAAGTTTTTAACAATATCAAACACTAAATTTGAAGAAATTTTCAATAAATTTAACATGTAAAAAACAAAACAATTTCATGCATTTTTATATAGTATGGGTACAAGTAACATAGTGAATGTAAGCCTTGGGTGGGAATCGAACCCACGTACCAGGAGCAGCAATCCAAACTTTTTGAAATTAAAGACTGCATCTGATTTATAATGGGAATATTACATTGATTGATTGTCGGTTGCTTAACGTCCAGTGGCAAATATTACATGCATATTCAGGTGTAATACCACCATTGATTTTTCCCTATTAGTCTTTGTTAAATTGGCACTTTTAAAAAAATCGTACAGTATTTACCTTTATTTCAACCAAAGAAATACTTTGCATGTGTAAAGTTCAATCCTTTCCAGTGATACAGTGAAAATTTCACACTACATTTCATTGCATATAAGAAAGTAACCACCGCCGAGGGTAGACAACCCAATTTTTACACTGTTATTTACTGGTTACCTGCTTTGGTAACTAAGTAACCTTAACGTTCCAAAATATTTTATAAGACCATCAAATAAAAACAGAATGATGCTTTCAGACACCCAACATACATATTTACGACTCAGAAAAATTTAAGTGCATTGAAATGCAGGGTTAATTTTCTACAACTGTCAAATTCAAGGGAATATTTTTTTAGGCCTACTTTCGTATGCAACCGGATGTGACGTACCATGATTTGGTGGTATTACACCTAAAGAACACCTAAATGTCAAATAAACTTCATGCAATTTTTTCCCCTCCAATTGCAAGTTATTTCAAGCATAACTGTCAAGTTTTGTCTCAGTCAGAACTATAGTTTCAGAGAAAATCACTATAATGTAAGGCCATATCCTACGGCAATTTCAGTCCAATTTCTTCGAAAAATCCTAATTTCAGTGTATCATTATAAAATGCAGTGTAGATTAATATCTGATCATAAACTCATGATATATGCATTCAAACAATTAAATAGAATACAAAAGACAACTTTAAGATGATAAACAATTTTATTGCACCTTTTAGAGTTCATTTGAAGGTCTGTTTTGGTCTGTTTTGGTCCATTTTTCCTCCTTCCTTCCTTTTTCATCAAAACTTGATATCTTTTGTCTAAAAAATAAAACAAATGTGATTATTTTCCCACAAAAATGAAATAAATGTAATGTTAAATCAATAATTAAAGTGTTTTAGCTGAAAGAACTGTCTCTATAAATGTTAACAGTCTACACGGAAGTTTCTATAAGCCCTTATGTGTAACTTGAGTTTTTGGTCTGTTCCCCTAGTGTGAGAAATAACGGTTCCCTTTCAGTCAATCATTTATTGCTACTGGTATCAAAGTCTTTTTATTTACTCGTAACAGTATATTTCTAATAGATTTACACAAAAAGTCCACTTTCTTGTATTTTACATTAGAAAATGGGGAGAAAGAGTAATAAAAAAATACCTCAAAATGTTTTTAAAAAGGGTTATGTCCCTTGGAATGCTGGTACAAAAAATAATTGGTAAGAATTATAAAGTTTAAGTATGTGAGACTGGATTCTGATGTGTATAAATCCAGGACAAATAAGTGTTTAGATGAGTTATTGTCTGTGCAAAATGTAGACGGCACAATGGCAAATTGTAAACTTTTGCGGCCAAAACAAAAAAAAACATGATGATAGTTGATACATACTTTAATGCTGAAGTGTCATCTGCAGACCAATTCACATATAAGATTTTTCAACAGAATGCTCTTCAGAACATGGTTAACACTGAAATAAAAAATTCACATGTTGTATAAACAAAACAAAAACTGTAAGGGTAATTTAAAATTTAACACAGTAATCTAAATACAGCTTCGTCTGTCCACCCATTTGACTAAGAAAACACCCGTAAACCCCCATTTCAATGCAATTTTACCTCAAACTTACTTTCTGTGTCTAAATCCATTCCGAATAGTCCATGTTTACAATGTATGAACTGGTTTATTAATAACTTTTAAAAATGAAAGTACAATAGGGTCACGAGTGCACATTTACTTTCCCTAAATAGGTGTAATACCACCATTGATTTTTCCCTATTAGTCTTTGTTAAATTGGCACTTTTAAAAAAATCGTACAGTATTTACCTTTATTTCAACCAAAGAAATACTTTGCATGTGTAAAGTTCAATCCTTTCCAGTGATACAGTGAAAATTTCACACTACATTTCATTGCATATAAGAAAGTAACCACCGCCGAGGGTAGACAACCCAATTTTTACACTGTTATTTACTGGTTACCTGCTTTGGTAACTAAGTAACCTTAACGTTCCAAAATATTTTATAAGACCATCAAATAAAAACAGAATGATGCTTTCAGACACCCAACATACATATTTACGACTCAGAAAAATTTAAGTGCATTGAAATGCAGGGTTAATTTTCTACAACTGTCAAATTCAAGGGAATATTTTTTTAGGCCTACTTTCGTATGCAACCGGATGTGACGTACCATGATTTGGTGGTATTACACCTAAAGGACGAGAACAAGTTCACAATAAATACAATAGGTAGGTTAATACGATAGAGGCCGTCTGGGATGATGGTTGGGGAAATTTTGACTGCCACTAGAAAATGAGGGTATCTTGGATAGGGGCAGAAATTTTGCCTTGCAACAGGCCACCTACGGACTCCTCAAAAGAGTTGTTGCAAGGGTTCTTAACGTGCAAAGAGCGTGGCACTCTCTGTACACGAGGCATCAGATTTAACATCCCCCTTCTGACCGGACATGACTGCGAACTTGATACATTCTGCACAGCCAAATGGACGCCCCACTTCGGCAAGCAATTTACTGCCGGTCTGGAGAAGACCAAGTGACCATATTTCTATACCCCAGTCACCCTTGGGGGTTGGGACTATTACACTATTTCACTTAGATAAAATAAAAGAGACATCAACTTGCTTATCACTGTACCCAAATAGCATCAAGTCAATAACAGTTAAGAGATGTGGAATGATATCTTACTTAAGAACCATTTACCATAAGGGAAAAGATGTGAAAAACTGTACGAGCTACAATGTACAAAAATGTAGTAAAACTGTCTACCATGTCACACCAGAATCATGTCTTTAAAGCTTAAATAGGCCATACCAACAGTAAAAGGTTAAAAAATGTGTTTTAAAATTCATACTGAAAATAAATAATAAATTAAACCAGTCTGAGAACAACTATCTAATGTGGAAGTGGACACTTTAATACAATGCATTTTATGCTCAAAAATTAATTTTAGTGTACATATAAAAATTATTCTTTAAGTAGCTAGTTTTAAGTTAAATATATATGTACAGATGATGCCAAACTAACTACATTTAATTTGTTAGTCTGGATAGTTATTTAAATGTAATGAAAAGTTTATATTTCTACCACTGAATATTTATTCTATTCAGGGATTAAGTACCCATAAATGCGAGTGAGAATCTTTCCCAATTTGTTCAACTGGTGTCCTTTTCAAATTTAATGGTTGTTCTCTCATTCTATGTCGAAACGCGGAAAAAATTAGTGACTCTACCTATAAGCTTCTAAGCTTGTATACGCTTTCATTGAACTTTTGTTGAACACTGGCGGTGTTTCTATCAAATAAAGGTAAACTTGACCGAAGTCAAGTTCAGGCCAAATACTGGGGTCGTTCACCCATTCAGATTTAGTGATAGCATAAGGATCAGGGAGCCTATCGAGTCCTTTGTTGTATGCCAATTTCTCCTGGTATCGTGTCCTTGCCTCGGCCGGTAACCCGTAGGCATACGGGGATAACTTTTCTTTCTTCTGCATTGTTTATGCTTTCCCGCCAATGACAACAACAATAACAAGTATGGCGGATTTTGACGGCCAGTTCATTGCGCAAGCGTGAGAAAGGGAATTCCGTAAAATCTCCTATATATGAACTTTCGATAAATAACAACTCACTTTGTTTTTGATGCTGACACTTTGTTATTGAATGAAAAGAAAGAGCGCGTCCTTGAAATCGTTAGTTTTACCGATGCTGGGTCGTTTAAATTACCGATTTCGTTAAAAGTACCGATCCGTCCTGACTGAATGACGTCATCAAATTCACGTTTGAAAACGCTTACCTACAATTTACAGTACTAAAACAGTTAAATAAAGACAACAGTAGTATACCGCTGTTCTAAACTCATAAATCCATGGACAAAAAACAAAATCGGGGTAACAAACTAAAACTGAGGGAAACGCATTAAATATAGGAGAATAAAATGTAACACACACAGAAACGGACTAAGCATTAGACAAAATCCTATGAGAATAACAAATATATCAATAAAAACCAAATACATGAATTTGGGATAGATAAGTACCGTGACACGTCTTATAGTAATGTGAATTCACACTCAAAAATAAGAGAAAACAAACGACACATCGGAAACACAACGTTAAAATGTAACACACACAGAAACGAACTATAATATAACAATGTTCATATTCCTGACTTGGTACAGGACATTTCTAAAGGAAAAAATGGTGGGTTGAACCTGATTTAAAAAAGTTAATTAATTGTATTGATACATCGTAAATAATATTAGGCTGTACAAATTCTCCATCAATGACCGTCCATGGTTAAATGAAACACATTTCTGTAACAGACGTCTTGTAACAAAATAAATAAATCTATGGAAAGCCAATTTGGACATTAATCCAAGCATAAAACATAACGGCAGTTTTTAAAATGAGTATTATTCTTAACAAAAAGAAAAGAAGCAAAAAAATGCGAACATTTATATTGTGTTTTTGCTATTAACAACAAATGTAAGTATAACTGAATGAATTTGAAGGAAAAAAAAGATAATTCTAATATAAAAACAAATAATAAATGTAACATTTTTTTTTCAGCATGATTAACTTGAAGACTGTATTTGTCAAAGTGTAATCTACAGAATATATTGATTTAAATCTCCATGAAATGCTGATGATGATTGTTTAGGTAACTTCATTTCATTTTTTTTTTTTAGATTAATCAATTTATTGGAATAACTTCTAATAGTGTGGTCTTTTCAAAATGAAATAATAAAAAATTACAACCCATAAAAAATTAACCCGAGGTACATATCAACTGATGGGATGTTAAAAAACAAAAGGAAACGAAACAGACATATCTGAAAAGAAATAGAATACTGTTCACAATGTACACTTAGTCCTAAGAATAAGGATACACCAAAACCCGCTGATAATGCAATTTAATAAAACATTTTCTTAAATAAAAAAAAAACATGACATTGTGTGATGTCTGCCTGACTATCTGGTGTTGGCGCTTATAAGCATTTTGTTTTCATTAAACTATTAAACTAGCCAATTTTAAACTTTAATTTTATCCTAAGCCCTAGGAATGTTCCGTTATTAAGAACAGCTATTTTCCTTTTCATGTGATAACTGCTATGACTATGGAAAATTGTGGAATTTGTGTTAAAGATGACGACAGAGAATCCCTGGTCAAGTTGTGAGAAAAGGGGAGTCATGGTATTGATAAAGCAAGCACGGAGATATGGGATGAATTGAATGTAGAGTCGGGTCAGTTTGTTCACCAATCCTGCAGAAGAACATATACAAATCCGACAGAAATTCTTAAATATAATAGACAAAAAAACATTCTGAAGGAAATTAAAGTCAATACTCCTTGTTTGCGTTCCAATTCAATTTCCATGATCACTTCTTTCTCTGTGGCAGAAAACCAACAAAAAATAAAAATAAAGGTAGTGAAGTTTTTCCTGTACGAACAGATGACTTTCAAACTAGAATTATTCAAGTATGCAATGAACGTGACGATAAATGGGCATCAGAAATCCAAGGAAGACTTCAATCAATAAGTGATCTGCATGCTGCAGATGCGCTGTACCATCAAGCATGCAGCGTGAATTTCAGGACAAACAAAAAGATTCCTTTAACGTTTTCACCTGAACCCAAGAAAAAAGAAAACAGCTGTGGGGATAGGCCAGCAGCTTATGTGGATTATTTCTTAAACAGTTGAAAACCTAAAAAAATCATGATGATGAACAAATCACGATTAAGGAACTAGTTGATAAAATGAACGATTCATGTGGAGAACAAGCCTACAGTTCTGTTCATTTGAAGAGAAAACTTAAGAACCATTTTAAAGATGATATTCTTATCACAGATATATCCGGAAAAAGTAGTATTGCTACACTAAGAGATAATGCTACAACCATTCTACAAAACTTTTACCATCGACCAAAGCCTCAAAATTCTGAAGATGAGGAACAAGCTATTATTTTAGCAGCTGCAAAGCTGATCAAAAGTGACATTCGATCAATAGAAACTTTGAAGGAATACTATCCATTTCCCTCAGACATAGCATCGATAGATCGGAATTTGCAATATGTCCCAGATACTCCTGATGTAAACAATTTTTGTTGAAAAAGACTCGAAACTGAAGATTGCAACAATTGGACAGGCAGTTATGCAAGCGTCTAGACCTCGTATACTTACACCTTTACAGCTCGGGCTTGGCATACAGCTTCACCATAATTTTGACTGCCACTTTCTTGTGTCGACCATACACCGTCTTGCATGGGTTTTGTACATCATTCTCCGAGGTTCAAAGATTTGAATCATCCGCCGTTATATCTCAGGGGATTGACCTGCCAGAAGATGTCAGCAATAGTTTTATTCAGTTTGTTGCAGACAATGTTGATCACAATATTTTAACACTGGATGGTAATGATACATTTCATGGGATGGGTCCTTATTGCAGGAATTACACCTTGAATAATGAAAACTGATGCCATTCTTAGCAGGGGATGTTTCTGCAGAAGATATAAAGTCAGACGCGAAAATCAACATTCAATATTACAAACCCCAAAATGACTTTACGGCAAAAATAGCATATCATGAGCTAGAAAAAAATCAGATCCCTGGCCAAGAGGAAGATGATTTAGATCAAGTGAACGAAAACAGAAGTGAAATATTACATGAAGCAGCTGATTTACATACAGAGTTATTAGAAGGAGACATTAGTTATTAAGGAAGACACCGATGTGCTAGTGGTACTATGTTCCAGGTCACAATCCGATCATCATAACATTTACTTCAAGCCTAAACAAAACACCCTAAGAATTAGGATAATGGGACATAAATAAAACAAAGGAAAGACTATATGCAACATCTTGCCTGTAATTCATGCATTCACTGGCTGCGACACCGTGTCATATATATTTGGACAAGGGAAGGGTGCTGAAAAATCATGTCATCACATTACATGCAAGAGCAAGCCATAACATTTCTGAACGACTCCAATCATAACGAAATAGCAAAATGGGTGAGGAAATATTTCTTCATCTGTATAGAGGATTAGAGTTAGAAAGTGTGGATCTGCTCAGATATAGGAAATTTGCCTCCACGGTTCTAGTTGGGAACATTCAGTACAGGTACACTCTGCCGCCTACATCCAGTGCAGCCAAAGGAGTAGGTCCGGTAAGGGCCGATTTTGGCCCCAAATTTCAGTTTCGTCTAACAAGATATTTAGGACACTTTTTAAACACTTAAGTGTCTATTTCAATTGATTTGATTCGATTAGTTTATGTAAAAGATTTTAACTGATTCAGTCATTAAAAACGCTCCGATTGAAGCTTAAATATGAAAAATCTATCAAATATGCCAAAAAACGTCACTTTTCAGATGGTTTTCGTCAAAAATGAAAGTGGCCGCATCCGTGTTCATCCTCAACCTTTATATATGTTATGTATTATCATCAAATACAACTTACATTTCAATATTATGAATGAACACGAATGCGGCCACTTTCATTTAAGACGGAAACCTTCTAAAATGTAACTAAAATGCTATAATTGTGAAGATTTCATTAATTAAGCATGACTTTATGATGCTTGTACACGATATATGTACATTGTATTGTCAAAAACAGCACATATTTATGTAGCAGAAGCATTCTACTTTCCAAAAAATAGCTAAAAGATTACATTTTCACAATTTTGCAAAACTGCCTCATTTTGGGGCCAAAAAGGGGTCTTACTGAACCTTCTCCTTTCATTCTCTTAGAACGTTCTACCAAAGTAAAATCTGGATACAAGATGATGCAGAAATAAACCCAATCGATTAGGGTTGGTATACAACAGGAAATAAACTTCTTCCAATTTCGGTCAACATTACCACCTGCATCAGACAGACTATTGAAAATTATTTGTTGTTATTGTAAGCAGAATTGTGATAACAAGCGATGCACTTGCAGGAAACATGGAATTGACTGTTTAGGCTGTGGTGAATTTCGAGGAATAAACTGTACAACTCACCAAATCTTACACAGTGTGAATTAGATTCAACGTAAATATTGAAATAACAACGAGTCGACCATAGAATGATATTTCTTTATTTGAAACATTATTTATACAAAGACCATTGAACAGCCTTTTGACTTTGAGAAACTATGTGTATACATATTAAAATTCTATGCTGTGAAAATTTGCTTCAGAATTTCATTTTACTACAAAATACCAATTTTCAACGATTGTTTGACAAAATCACCAATTTTTACCCACAAAATGGCTTGACTTGGGTCTAATGTCTTGTTATTCGCTAATATTGCATGATTTAAGAAGTTATAACTATTTGAAATCATTGCACTTGAAGATTTTGTTCGTAATTGCATAATATACAACAAATCCAGTTTTCAGCGATTTTTTTACAAAATTTTTACCCAAAAACTGGCTCAACTTGGTCTAATGCCTTTTAATTCGCTGATATGGCGTGATTTGAGAAGTTTTAACTATTTGAAAGCATGTCAGTTGAAGATTTTATTCAAAATTTCATTATATACAACAAATCCAGTTTTCAGCGATTTTTCATTAAAATTGCGTTTTTTTGCCCCAAAAAATGTGTTTTGGGCAACTACGATTTCTTAGGACTTTTAATATTTGATAAAGGACATGTATAGCTTTCAAATGACACCAAATTTGTTTCTGTTGCAATTTGTTTAAGCTTGGACCAAATTACACTTAGATTGACTGGACTATTAGGGCCTCCTCTTACTATGAAAAAATTCTGGAACGTCCCGTTGTGCCATACTTTTGGTCAATCTTTCCTAAAACACGATCTCGTATAGTGTCTGCATAGGTACATTGTACTGGTGTGAAGCACCTCTTCCTGATATGCCATCTTTACCAGATATGTGTATATTTGTAAGAGAGGTAGCTGAATATATAATATTGAGGTAATGAAATATATAATAAACTGGTATTATTTTCTTTACAAAAATACTTAGCCTTTCAATGCTATAATTCCAAAATACAGAATACACATAACATTGAAAACGACATTTCGTCCCCGAGGGTATCACAAGCCCAGTAGTCAACACTTCGGTGTTGACATGAATATCAATATTGTGGTCATTTTTATAAATTTCCTGTTTCAAAACTTTGAATTTTTCGAAAAACTAAGGATTTTCTTATCCCAGGCATAGATTACCTTAGCCGTATTTGGCACAACTCTTTGGAATTTTGGATCCACAATGCTCTTCAACTTTGTACTTATTTGGTTTTATAAATATTTTGATATGAGCGTCACTGATGAGTCTTATAGAGACGAAACGCGCGTCTGCCGTACTAAATTATAATCCTGGTACCTTTGATAACCATTTGAGACTAAATTAATTTCTATAAGTCCGCGTTTTTTCGAGAGCAGTCTGCTTTTTTTCTAGTGCGTCCGTGTTTTATCGAGTGATTATAAAAAGGCCAGAAACCAATGCATTCATCAGTTTGATAATGGTGTACTTACACTTACATTTTATAAAAGTATGGTTCATTTGTATTTATTATATTGCTGTTTGTCACATCTCATAAATTACACTTTCACACAGGCACTTTTCTCAGAAAAAATCCTTTATAAATATAAGAAGATGTGGTATGAATGCCAATGAGTCAACTTTCCATATATGATATAGGTCAAAGTACTTTTTAACGCGGAGCCTTGGCTCTAACTGAACAGGGAGCTATAAAGATCCCAAAAAATAATTAGTGTAAAACCATTCAAACAAGAAAAAATCTACGGACTAATCTATATAAAAAAAAACGAGAAACATTTATGAACCACATCTACAAACGATAACTACTGAACATCGGTGCAAACAAATTCAGCGGGTTTCAGCGTTTTAATAGGTACAAACTTTCACTTTCATCTTAAAAGATAGTGTAACATAACAATGTATGAATAATATATTGAGTTGTAAAAAAAACAAATCTAAGACAAATAAATCTAAGACAAATGCCTGTGTATGTACAGTATATACATTTGTATTTGTGAGGTCAAAATCTAATGTAAATATAAAAAAGATGTGGTATGATTGCCAATGAGACAACTCTCCACAAGAGACCAAATGACACATAAATTTACAACTATAGTCACCGTACGGCCTTCAACAATGAACAAAGCCAACGCTGCATAGTCAGCTATTAAAGGCAACGAAATGACAAATGTAAAACAATTTAAACGAGAAAACTAAACGCCTAATTTATGTACAAAAAATAAATATGTAACATTCCAACAAACGACAACCACTGAATTACATGCGTCTGACTTGGGACAGGCACATACACTCAGAAAGTGGCGGGTTAAACATGTTAGCGGGATCCTAACCTTGGACAGTGGTGTAACAGTACAACATAAGAACAAACTAAATTTCAGTTGAAAAAAGCTCAACTCATCAAATGGATACAAAAGGAAATACATATAAAAAAAACCACAGAGAGGACATGGCCGGGTACTTGTATATCCCAACAACAAAAAGAAACACGAAGTACTCATATGAGAGTAGTCGTAGTTACTGACAGCTAGTTCAAAGCCACTAATAACTAATATAAAAAATCATGCATCTAATACTCAATCGGTACACATCCAATTTAATAACGTCTTAAACAATCAGAGAAAAACATGACCAAGATACAGGTATCGACAGATTGTAATTCCATGAATGTGTAAATGTAGTTATATTTTTGACCTAATTCATAACTGATGAGTATGCAACACTTATGCAGCAATATTTTTTGGATAATTAAATAGATCATTGCATGGGTCGAACGTCATGTTAATGTACTACAGCAAGGTGTTCCAGCTGTCAATATCTCATACTGTTTAGTTAAAACATATTTATTTATAGTGGACGTTTCAGAAAGTTTCTTTCTTTGTCAGTAGTTTTACTGCATCTTTTGCTGCAAAATGTCTATCCTCTCCTTTTAAAACAGGAAATAGGTTGCAGAGGAAATTAAACTCATCATAGATACCAGGATTAAAATTTTATATTTACCCCAGACAAAAGACTCATCAGTGACGCTAGAATCAAAAAATGTTGAAAAGGCCAAATAAAGTACGAAGTTGAATTGTTCCCTCGACATATCAAGGATTTCAATGTAAAATATATACTGGCTACACGTATCCACTTGCAAAATAGAAACATATTTTTATTTTCAAATTTTGTACAAGTTAAACCCATTTTTAAGCAATATTTTGTACACGTTATAACATGTACAAGATACTTTTGTACATGTTATAACTTGTATTTTTGCCTTGTATAAATTATAAAATGTGGTCATTTTTAGAAATTTCCTGTTTACAAAACTTTGAATTTTTCGAAAAACTAAAGATTTTCTTATCCCAGGCATAGATTACCTTAGCCGTTTTTGGCACAACTTTTTGGAATTTTGGATCCTCAATGCTCTTCAACTTTGTACTTGTTTGGCTTGATAAATATTTTGATATGAACGTCTCTGGTGAGTCTTATGTAGACGAAACGCGCGTCTGGCGTACTAAATTGTAATCCTGGTACCTTTGATAACTATTTAAACAACTGCGTCGATGCCACTGCTGGTGGACGTTCGTCCCCGGGGGTATCACCAGCCCAGTAGTCAACACTTCGGTGTTGGCATGAATATCAATAATGTGGTCATTTATATAAATTTCCTGTTTACAAAACTTGAATTTTTCGAAAAACTAAGGATTTTCTTATCCCAGGCATATATTAACTTAGCCGTTTTTGGCACACTTTTTGAATTTTTGGAACCTCAATGCTCTTCAACTTTGTACTTGTTTGGCTTTATAAATATTTTGATTTGAGCGTCACTGATGAGTCTTATGTAGACGAAACGCGCGTCTGGCGTACTAAATTATAATCCTGGTACCTTTGATAGCTAATTATAACATGTACATTTTTTTTGTACATGTGATAACCTGTATAAAATCGCAACTTATATACGACATATATAACAATATTACATATGGTTTAGCATTCTACTGTTATTATTGGATATAACGATCACGTGTTTCAAACGTTATTTGACGTATCTGTAGCCTTGATTCTATTTTTGTGTATATTGGTGGTCAATATAAAAACTAGAGGCTCAACTGAATCTACTTGGGTTTATAAAATCATATAAAAAAAGAAAAAAATTGGTTTAATATTGCATTCCATTCTGTGGTTTTCCAAAAGAAGACATTTGTATGTATTTGTCATGGGGTCCTTTGTTAAACTAAATCCCTCGCTGGCAGCCATCTTGGATCTTACAAAGTTCCAACACTTGGTCAGCATATCATAAGGAACATTTATGCTATGATTGGTTTCATTCCATTCAGTGGTTCTCTAGAAAAAGACTTGTGTATGCATTTTCCTTAGGGTCCTATGTTAAACTAAGTCCACCGCTGGCCGCCATCTTGGATGTTGGATCGGCGACAAAGTAACGACACTTTGTCAGCAATAGATAAAGAACATTCATGCTATGTTTGGTTTCATTCCCTTCAGTGGTTCTCTAAAAGAAGACATTTTTATGTATTTGACATAGAGTCCTATGTAAAACTAAGTCCCTCGCTGGCGGCCATTTTGAATGATGGATCGGCTACAAAGTAACAACACTTAGTCAGCATCTCGTAAGGAACATTCATGCTATGTTTTGTTTCATTCCATTTAGTGTTTCTCTAAGAGAAGTCATTTGTATGCATTTCCGTTAGGGTCCTATGTTAAACTAAGTCTCTCGCTGGCGGCCATCTTGGATGATGGATGGGCTACAAAGACACAACACTTGATCAGCACCTCATAAGGAATATTCATGCTATGTTTGGTTTCATTCCATTCAGTGGTTGTCTAAAAGAAGTCATTTGTATGCATTTCCCATAGGGTCTTATGTTAAACAAAGATCCCCGCTGGCGGCCATCTTGGATGATGGATCGGCTACAAAGTAACAACACTTGGTCACCACCTCATAATGAACATTCATGCCATGTTTGGTATAATTCTATTCAGTGGTTCTCTAGGAGAAGTTCAAAATGTAAAAAGTTAACGACGACGACTGACGACGGACGCCATGTAATGAGAAAAGTTCACTTGGCCCATCAGGCCAGGTGAGCTAAAAATCTTAGATTAATGGCGTCATGACTCACAAAAAAACAACCATAGAGGAATCAGTTTAAATCAGAGGAATAAAGTTTATCAGAATATTTCAAGATTTTTATGTTAAATGAAGGCGCAAGGAATACAAGATAGCTTGTGCAACAAGCTATGAAGTTATTAAAAAAATATTTAATTTTCAATACATTATTTAAATATGTAATAGGAAAATTAAGGACTTTCAATCAGTTAATACGTTTTATATTGACCTGTTAGATTATTGACTTCGTCCTCGGTCAATCTAATCTGAACAGGTCCATATATAACGTATTGACCTCGTCACAAGTTCATAATCGATAAATAATATTTAGTTTGCCTTTAATTTACTGATAACAAAATCAATATTAGTACAGTGTTGAATTGGTAACCTTTTAAAATAAGTATATTGGAAGGATCAATAGGTTTACCACGAAACGTTTCTAACTTTACGGGCACAGTAAACGACAGTTCCGTAAGTATGAGGATGTGCTATCCCGTTTGAAATAATGGAAAAAGTTAGTTAATAAAGGGCACTAGCTACGAGATATATAAAAGAAAAATGTTCAATCATTAATGAAAGTGAAATAGTGAAATAATAATTTGGTTTTTTTTTTCAGCTAAAATGGTTCAATTTTGTCAAATGAAGCTATTAAACATTGATAACGAGTTATTCACTTGCAAGTGAATAACTCGGCCTCATTAAATCCGTATTCATGTGAACTCCAATTTAACCCCGTAAAAAGGGATAGAAAAACGCATGCATTGTCCGTGTACGAGTATTTTTGGAAAAGAATGTCAACACTGAACGTGAAACAAGGGTAAATAATCTGATTAACTGATTGGATCCACACAAAATCGTTCTTTTTAAAGTAAAAACATACATTAAAGTAAAAGCATACATTTTTAATCTATAATACAAAATTTAACAAACCTATAAAAATCCAAATGTACGAGTAGTTTAATCTATTTATATCTATGTTTATGTTTACATCGCTTATATGTTCATAGAAGGTCAACTCGATGGTTAATTAGATGACGTTTTGGCTAAAATTCAAATGAAACGCAGCTACATCTTATGGAGACCATGACCTGTAAATTGAGTCTTTTATACTTTCGATAGTTTGGAAAAATGTTTTACATAGTTATAAATAAAATGTGAGAATTTGAGATAAATCGGTGAACATAAATTTGGCAGCTAGTGCTCCTTTAAGGTTTTAAATAATTTGTGGTAACAAAATCCTTGGCTTAATCATTTACCAGTTTTACATATAGATTACGTTCGTTAAAATCAGAAACCGCAGAACAGACACCGGCATTGCGATCTAGTAGTGAAATATAAATACCGTAAAATGGGTACGTCACCATTCAAAAATAGAAAATTAACGATAGGGAATGAAAATTCGTCCCTTTTGTCGTAAATTTTTGTAAAGAGCTTCCCGTGTTAAACCGAAATATCTGAATCTAGGGAAGGGCAGTTATTACCGTTTATCTAAGCATAGATTATTGGGATTCAGACGTACATAAATATAGTTAATTTTTAATTATATATGAAATTTATGAAAGATTATGAGTCACCTGGATTATGTTGTAAAGACCGTTTTATAAAGGATCGACTAAATCCTAACTTGAAACTGTAAACATTTTGTTCAACGTATTAATATGCTTTGGTGATTTATTGGGAATATATGATATTGTCGTTCACTTAATTAATAGCTGTAAATTAGAAAAAATTATTTTAAAGTCAAGAATACCTCTTTTTGAATTCAAATTTTCTTTTAAAAAAAATCCCGGACAATTTCTTGAAAAACCAAGCAGGTTTCACTGTTGGTCACGTAAAAAATATAGACAACACATTAATTTTTTAATGTTAAATACAAGGAAATTGTGCTTAATTGTTGCTCAAAACATGCATAGTTTTCAAAATAAGATGGGTAGTAATGTTAAAAAAACACTATTGTAATTACGAATTAGTCAGAAGTAAATTGACTTTATCGCATATTTTATCTCTAAAAAAAATCTACAATCGAAACAAAGTGAACCAATTCACTTAAAAAAACAAGATCCTAGCCGGACATTATACCCATCGTGGCATTAGTTTCTTTAAATAAACCCTATGATAAGACTGAGACTATTATAATGCACTAGTGGCAGGATAATACACAAGCGTTTGATGCATGTAGCATCATACCACTTTCAAATTGTTTTCGTGTTCTTTCTAATACTTTGCATACAATTCTTCGTTGGACGTGGTTTTTTTACTTGAATTTCTTCTCTCAGTATCTTCAACGCATGAGCAAGAAAACTTTCAATAACGGGGAATTCACCGAAATTAAAAATAAGAGAATAAAATAAAATGCTGTCCATGCCAGAAGTGGTTTGAATAAAATCTAAGAAAAAGTCTCATTCTATAAAGTCATTGCAATCTAGTTGAGGTTTTCGAATGATTAAAAAAGAAAACACGGCTTGTTAATACAATAAGTAAAAATCTAGAAGCTGGTAAAGATTATATAAGATGGCAACCCCATACGTTGTTAAAGGTGTAATATCATCAAATCATAGTACTTTACATCCGGTTGTAAACCGAAAATAGGTAGAAAAAAATCCCTTGAATTTGACAGTTGTGGGCAATTAAAAAGTAAAATCACAAAAAATACTGAGCTCAGAGCAAAATCCAATCGGAAAGTCCATAATCACATGGCAAAATTAAACGACAAAACACATCAAAAACGAATGGACAAGAACTGTCATATTCCTGACTAGGTATAGGCATTTTCAAATGTAGAAAATGGTGGATTCAACCTGGTTTTATAGCGCTAAACCTCTTACTCTTGACAGTCTCATCAAATTCCGTTCTATTTACAGTGATGCATGAAGTAACCCTACATTTCATTGCGGTAATACAAAGCACCATTATTTTTATTAGGGGATTCTATAGAAAATTTTGGAAACTTTAGGTTACATTGTTACTAAAGCGTGTACACAGGTTGAAAAAAAAAGGAAATTTTGATTTACTACCTTCCAGTGATGGTTATTTTCTTATATGCAATGAAATGTTATGTGATTATAGTACTGGACAGGATAAAACTTTACTTATGCCAAGTATTTCTTTATTTGAAACATAGATAAATTCTACATTATTTTTTGAAAAGTGCAAATTTAACATTAACTGAGATAAGAGAGGAAAATCAATGGTGGTATATTACACCTATAGAAATGTTGATAAATAACTCAGACTTTTTACACTAGATCAATGGGAAATTGCATTCTGCAGTCATAGAACAAAGAATCCGCGCCTTTTTATTTAAATTACATAATTAGGTTTTTCTTATACTCCTTTATATGGTGATACTTTCTGTGTTTTAAGTTGAAGTATCAATATTCACATTCCATGTAACACATGGATTGAAAACCATACTCAGAGGTATTGAATTAGTGGTTGAAAGAAAACAAAGAAATCAAAAGTGAAATTAAGATTGTAGTTTATTTTAATGTCACTATTTTGTTTCTTTTATCATATTTTTATGAATAAGACAAGACGTAGATTAGTCGGTGTCGCTCACCTGGGTCTATGTGCATATTAAACAAAGGACACAGATGGATTCTTGACAAAAATGTGTTTTGATGATGGTGATGTGTTTGAGGTTCTTGTATTATTTTTAAAAAATTACAAAATTTACCAAATTAATGAATATGTTAAAAATTGACTATAAAGGGCAATAACTCCTTAAGGGGTCAACTGACCATTTTGGTCATTTTACTTATTTGTAGATCTTACTTTGCTGAACATTATTGCTGTTTACAGTTTATCTCTATCTATAATAGCATTCAAGATAATAACCAAAAACGGCAAAAATTACCAATTCGGGGGCAGCAACCTAACAACCGGTTGTCCAATTCATCTGCAAATTTCAGGGCAGATAGATATTGACTTGATAAACAATTTAACACCTTGTCAGATTTGCTCTAAATGCTCTGGTATCAGAGTTATAAGCCAAAATCTACATTTTACCCCTATGTTCTATTTTAAGCCATGGCGGCCATCTTGGTTGGTTGGTTGGGTCACCGCACATCTATACTATTAAACGAGAAGACCTCATTTTGTGTGTCGCTTCTCTTCCTTCCACGATGAATTAATCATCATGCCTCTGTGTTCTATAGGTAACATGCATAGTCGCATTTGTCATCCATTCTTATGATTATTCAGATTGAGCTATTTTTGTAGAAAAACGACAAAAATGTAGTCCGGATATTGATTCCGTCATCAGACTGACTTTTAGTCATTGATCAGACTTCCGGTTTGAAACATGCACAAGTACAACCAATCGTATGATTGATAACAAAACTGAAAAAATAAATCAGCCAATCAGAGCGTTCTCCATATTATGGTGTTTAGATCGCAATAACCACAACTATTATACCTCCTTACAGAGGACAATTATTTTTCACGTTTACCTACATGTAAACTACGATTATACAACTTTAATATATAGAGACTCTCTGTATTCTGTCTACTGTTTTCTTTGAAATGTTTACTATTTAAGGGGTCATACCAGTTACATATATATTGAAATAAGTAAAACATGTGGACACAAGAATGTGTCCATAGTACACGGATGCCACATCGGCACTATATTTACTAAGTTTCGAGTTGTTTGGACTTCAACTTAATCAAAAACTATCTCGACCAAAAACTTTGACCTGAAGCGGGACAGACGGACGAACGAACGCACGGATGCACAGACTAGAAAACATAATGCCTATAAATGGGGCATACAAATTTATTGTTTAAAGTAAAAGTAATGATTTGGCAAAAATGAAATTAGGGAAGAGATAAGAGGGAGACAGGACCTTTTTCGGGACGTCGGGAACGGGTGTTTTTAAGCTCGGGATTTTTGGGATCCTTACGGGCTCCGGGAATATACTTTTCGATTTCGGGATTTCGGGATATGAATTTCTTTAAATTCTGCAATTCGGGATTTCATGTTTTTAAGCCGGGGATTTTAGGATCGGGACCTCTCCGACCACCCCATTAAATTAGCCTTAGTCGGTCTTAGTTTTTTACACAAGATTCATATCCTACCATTGGTATGTTTATAAGGCTCTCAAAAGAAAAAGCACTGCTGGATTTGTCCGAGTAGCATATTTTATTACACTAATAATGGTCTATTTATAAGCAGTTACATTTATTTCATGTTTGAAGCGTTGCAAATTTTTAATTTAATTTGACTTTTACCAAAAGATGCATTAATATTGTAGCAAAGGAGAAGAATAATTGTGGTCTGAGGCCAGAAACTCGAAAATAATCGAAACTAACAGAAAGGAAACAAATATCGGCCTTTGGAAAAAGGGACAGAGCTTTTAATAGCTTATACTGAAATTCTCCATACATAATATATTTTACAAAAAAATATTCTTCAACAGTTCACAAGCTGTATATATGCCCGCGATTTCGCGGGTGTGTTCTAGTATTTTTTAAACTAAATACCCCAATGTTTATTATATCCTGAGTCCGACATAGTGCCTGTTACACCTGGTGTTTCCCAATCTAGTATGCGTTTCATACCATCTAGTACCAACAAAGACCAAGTATATGGAGGAATAGCTTCTCCAGCAGCACAACCACATTATTTGATGGTAGAAGTTTAAGACTTCCCGCTTGTTACTTACGCCCAGACATCGAAACCCATTGGCGTCGTCGACAAATGTAACGTGTTCGCAAACCGGTGATAACCTTTCTAACTAACCAAACTAACCACCAGACCAGACAGACACCAACAAAGAACCAAAAGAATTTCACAGGAAATATAAACACTCAGGATAATTACTATAGTACTACTACCACAAACTGCATATCACCTTAACATAGTTTCTAGATCGGGGCCAAGTCCTTTTTATGTGTGTGTAAGTCGGATTGGATTTTTATAAGTAATGTTATAAAGTATCAGGTCAGCCTTACGTTGATGTTCTGAATGTAAACACAAAATCTTTTCAAGTGTATAATTACTTTTATTCACCAGACATAATATTAATAACAACTTTTATATTAAGAACTGGAACACGGATAACAGAAATAAATCTCTTAAAACAAAAATCAACAATTAACAATATTCCGTATAGATTAGACGAACAGATAATACTCTAAAACAGCTACACCAAAAATCAACATTCAGGAAACACAGATTCTATCAGCAACTCTCTATATAAATGCATGTAAAATACTACACAAATAAATAAGTCACAATTTTTGCAACCGTCTTGCTATATCATTAAAAGATATATTAACAGCAACCCTACTATTTGAAACAAACGGACACGTTTGCCAACTTTACGCATCTTTCTCCTATTTAAAGTTAAAATTCATTATTAAACTTTATTCTCAAAACTTATAATCTTTAGAATACAAGAAAACTATTAAAATTATGTCTCCGTTTAAAACTGGAAGCTGGAACAATTATATGAGCTGCATAAATAGTTATATTGCATATATATTGCAATATACAGGAACTTAAACTGCTGCTTTAGAAAACTGTACCTTGAAATTTATGAGACAAGTTTATTTTACTACTATCAGGAGCTAGAGACAAGCTGGAACTGACGTAAAATACTATAAATCTTAAGCTAGTGTTGTTATTTTGAAATTCCAAATATGGGTAAAATCGATGACCTAATAAAGAAACTTTCTTATAAGGTAAATATCTTTGCACTTAACGTCTTAGAAAATGACGTCATAACAGCCCTATTACTGTAAAAAGGTGCGCAACGTCGGTGCAAAAATAGTTCAAGAAGTTATTACTATAATCAAAATAAAACTCTCTTCTACATAAACTTTACATAAAACACTCTAATATTTATCCCTATTTTGAAAAACATACAAAAATATAACTACAACATGTTCAGAACAGTCTATAATAAATTATACGAATTTTATTGTCACTATATTCATAACAATACTCGTGACTTCCGGTTTAAGTGAAAGTAACGTACATTTGATTAAAAGCTGCCGGTCAGAAAACACACGCTTTCTGTTATTCTGGAACTTACAATATAAAAACATTTATACATTACATAGGTAATTATGGAATAAAATACACACATTCACTGCTATAATACAATAATACTAAGTACAGTTGGCAGAAACATAGACAAAACAATGGCACCCTAATTAAGTTAAAACATGAAGTCTCCATAATACATAAAGTTTTCAACAGGTTTGGTAAACAATAGTTCCCGCAAAAGTGAACAATATCAATAAAAATTAAGGTTCAACTATTTTCTAAAATCGTCACATTACCTCCTCCTTACAAAGAATGGTCGCCTCGACCGCGGGTTATATACAACCAAATACGGTAACTGTCGCTACCTTATTTCACATAGATTTTTTTTTAAAGTTATATATGCACATAGTAAATAACATTATGACAATATCCATAGATAATAAAACAATATTATTTGAACTTTAAAGTTGCAATGGTTTCCATTATTAATTATATCCACACATCTACTGCTATAATACAATAACCCATATACATGTAAACTACAATTTTCTTTATAATTCCGTCCCCTGTTTTAAATTAAGTTATGCAATTTTGAACAATAGATCTAATAAGTGTACATAAGTTCTTAGTGGTTTCGTGATTATCATATCACTACTAGAGAGTTCACTAAATATCTTCTTCATCCGGATAGTAGTTGAGATCTTGAAGTTAAAGTTCTTGTTACTAACGTAATTATAAACTAGTATACAAATCAAATATTATATGTACTTATATTGTTATCACATATTTTCAAATTCTAAAACCATGACATTTCTATAACATGAACTATACATAAAAGAAAAACATTTGACTGCAAGTTAAGTATTTTAAATTTTAGACTTCTATTTTAAAATACAATTTATAAAACATCAATTACAGGTATCTTACCCAAGGTTAATCTAACTGTAGACTGGGTCTACCACCAACACCAATATCACAGGTTTGGGTAGTCGGTGTTTGAGTATGGATCTCCTTATTATTAGGATATGCTACATAAGTTGAAGTTAATTCATAAACAGTTCCGTCCGGTAGGATGGCTCTCTCTAACTTCTGCATGCATGCAAACCCTACCGGAACAAAACGACGGGTCCTGTTAGTAGATATCCTAGCCATTTTTCTGATATATCGGAGAGCGGGACAGGAGTGCCCCCGCAAAGGAAAGCCTCAGATCCTGCATCTCGAAGTCATATGTGGTTCTTTCTACAGGTCTACCGGCCGGAATTATCTTAGCGGGAACAAAGTCCTCTGCTGTCTCCCTTGTAGGGCTCCTGGGAAAGTCCGGAATCCGGGCGACAAGGAAATCTGAACTGGAGGACATGACTGGAGCCGTAACAGTGGACGAAACTGTTGGCACTACAGAAACAGAACAGGAACGGAACAGGACAGGAAATTGACGGCACAGTAGACACTACTGAAGGAGGGGTGTGGTTTGAATAAAAAAAAACATTTCTCGTCTACATTTTAAATATGACCGGGGGCATCTTCCAGCTTGTATTTGTATATAATTTCTTTCAACTCAGTGAAATCTTAAGCAACAATAATTGATGCATACTTGACTCTAGCTATTTCAAGGTTTCTAAGACTAAGTACTCTTATTTCAGGCCACCTTTTCAAAAATCCATTGTTACGGCCAGAAATCGCCTTTAAATTGTAGCCAACAAAAGACACAAATCAATAGTAAAATTTAACAATATTTATTATACAAAAGTTTACAAAAAGTATTACACAAAATTTACTGTTAACTTAACTGTCAAAATATGAGTCCAATCTGTTATCTTTATCTGTATCCGGAAATCTTTCGGAATCCAATCTGAATATTATGTTCACTACTAAGGTCACAGTCCAGTATGATGTTGTTTGTAGAATAAAAGTGTCAATCCAAATGCTGTGAATACTAATGTCTATCAATGTCTATGTCCAAGTTTAATTATGAGAGTTTAACTTAGTGTCTGTATATATAGTGTTGTCATGGAAAATTCTAGAACACTCTATAATGGAACATTGTGGAAAATCCTGGAAAGTTACAATGGAAGTTTCTGGAATAACGTAGAAGTTTAAATTACGCATCTTTTATAAGGATCATTCTAGAAAGTTCCAATCATTCCTAAACTGCACAGTTATAAGATTATTTGGTAAACAACTATCAGGCCATACAACACAAATTAGGCCAACATAAATAAACATAATAATTACAATATCATAACACCTCCCCCCTTAAAAGAAGTTTTAGTGTAACAAAAACTTATCATGAATAATATGAACAAAAATACATAATATATACAAAGTGATTTAATAAGCTCTAGATAAAGCATCAGCTATTACATTATCTTTACCCTTAATATGTTTTACAATTACATAATATTCCTGTAACAATAAACTCCACCTAGTCAACCTCTGATTCTTGTTTCTCATTTTATGCATGAAGGTGAGAGGATTATGATCAGTATAAACAAGAATAGGATAAACAGTGGGATTCAAATATACATCAAAATGTTGAAGTGCTGACAACATTGCAAAACACTCTTTTTCAATAGTTGAATAATTTTTCTGATGTTTATCTAATTTCTTAGAAAAATATGATATAGGTTTTTCAACATTATCATCTGTCTCTTGATATAAAACAGCTCCAATTCCTACATCGCTTGCATCAACGGCAAGTTTAAATTGTTTTTCAAAGTCTGGAGTAATCAGAACTGGACTATTAATTAAAAGTGATTTGCTATTTTCAAAAGCTTTTTGACAATTTTCACCCCAGATAAATTTAGAATCTTTTCGTAAAAGATGAGTCAATGGTTGAACAACAGTAGCAAAATTTGAACAGAATTTCCTGTAAAATCCTATCATGCCTAAATATCTCATAAGTTGTTTTCTATTTGTAGGAGGTGGAAATTTGGAAATAGCTTCCACTTTAGCCATAATAGGTTTTACTTGACCTTGGCCAACTGTATGCCCTAAATAATCAACAGTGGCCTGACAAAATTCACTTTTACCAAGATTAACAGTCAAATTTGAATGTGACAATCTATCAAAAGTATCATACAAATGTGTTAAATGCTGTTCCCAGCTATCACTACATACAATAAGATCATCAATATAAGCATAACAACAGTCTAAATCTTTTATAACATTATTGATCATTCTTTGAAATGTAGCTGGAGCACTTTTCATGCCAAATGGCATTACAGTATATTGAAATAAGCCATCTGGTGTAACAAAAGCTGATATTTCACGAGCTCTCTGTGTCAATGGAACTTGCCAATAACCTTTCAATAAATCAAATTTGCTCACAAATTTTGCTTGACCAATATTGTCAATACAATCGTCTATCCTTGGAATCGGATAGGAATCAGATTTTGAGACTGAATTTACTTTTCTGAAATCAGTCACGAAACGAAAAGTTTTATCTGGTTTTGGCACAAGGAGACAAGGAGAGCTCCATTCACTGTTACTCGGCTCAATAATATCATTGTCAAGCATATATTTAATTTCTTTTCTCATAACTTCAAGTTTGAGTGGATTGAGCCTGTAAGGATGTTGCTTAATTGGAGAAGCATCTCCTACATCAACATCATGACAAACAGCAGTGGTTTTGTTTGGCACATCTGGAAAAAGATTTTTAAAAGAAAATACCAAAGTTTTTATTTCTTCTCTATGATCAAAAGACAGATGTGCAAGTTTTGAGTCTAAATTTGACAAAATTTCTGAATTTTTCAATCTAACTGTCTCTTCCAAAGTTTTAGAACTAAAAGGTGGTTCAATTACATCTGGTTTGTCATGATTGTTCTCAAATTTAACCATGCCAAAAGTGGCAACTGGTTTACTATCACATAGAACATTAGTACGCTCAAAATATGGTTTTAACATATTAATATGACACACTCTATTTTGTTTGCGCCGACCTGGAGTTTTTACAATATAATTCAAATCATTAATTTTACTCTCTATTGTATAAGGACCACAATATTTAGCCTGTAAAGGATGTCCAGGGACAGGCAGAAATACAAGTACGCTATCACCAGGCTCAAAAACTCTGTCCCTGGCATCTTTATCATACCATATTTTCATCTTGTTCTGTACATTTTTTAAGTTTTTCTGAGCAATTTGACAAGCAGTATACAATTTTTCTTTAAATCTAGATACATAGTCTAAAAGATTCAAGTCAGTATGTTCAGTAAGCCACTTTTCCTTAATCAATTTTAACGGTCCCCTTACAGTATGACCAAATACCAACTCAAAGGGACTAAATCCAAGGGATTCTTGAACAGCCTCTCGAACTGCAAAAAGTAGAAAGTGAACTCCATCATCCCAGTCTCTGTCAAATTGAAGACAAAAAGTTCTAATCATGTTCTTCAATGTTTGATGAAAACGTTCTAAGGCACCTTGAGATTCTGGATGGTACGCACTTGATCTATACTGAGCAATTCCTAGCTGGTACACGACTTGCTGAAATAAACCTGACATGAAATTTGATCCCTGGTCGGACTGTATAGACTTAGGAAGTCCTACTAATGTGAAAAATTTGATCAAAGCTTTGACGATAGTAGGTGTCTTGATATTTCTGAGCGGAATAGCTTCAGGAAAGCGGGTAGATGTACACATGATTGTCAATAAATATGCATTTCCAGTCTTGGTCTTTGGTAAAGGTCCAACACAGTCAATTAGAACTCTGCTGAAAGGTTCGTCAAAGGCTGGAATAGGCAGAAGTGGTGCTGGTGGTATTTTCTGGTTAGGTTTACCAACAACCTGGCATATATGGCATGATTTGCAGTATTCTGCAACATCGTTTCTAAGTCTGGGCCAGTAGAAATGTTGCAATATTTTTAGGCAAGTCTTCCTTATACCTAAGTGTCCAGCCAAGGGGGTGTCATGGGCAAGACCAATAATTTCTTGCCTATAAACTTTAGGCACCACCACTTGGTACACCACTCTCCATTCCTCCTCTGGGGTAGCATCAGGAGGCCTCCACTTCCTCATTAAAATGCCGTCCTGATGGTAATAGCATTCGGCCACTTTGTCTGCTTCCTCTTGTGGTTGAGCTCTCTGGCTGAGCTGAAGAACCTCAGGGTCTTTATGTTGTTCTTCAAATAAATTCTTTCGGTCTAATGAATGGCTGGTAACGTCTGGCCATGGCATAATAATATTCTTGTTAACACTAGGTGGTTTTGTAATGGCCTTTTCTGAGCTACCAGGACCTTCAATGTCAGCTATAAAAGTGTCAGAAAGGTCCATGTAATCAAACTTGTCTTCTTGCAAAATCTCATTTTGTTGTTTTCTAGCCATCGCCCTAGTAACAACACAAGCTGGATACAATTCAGCATCATCTTCAGGTGATTTAAAATCCACCACCGGTTCACTGGTAACAATTGGTTCAGCAACCACTTTGTTCCTAGCTAGATCATTTCCTAGCAATAATGTAACACCCTCAACAGGGAGATTAGGACGAACACCTACAACAACTGGTCCAGTTATCAAATCTGACTTCAGATAAATACGATGGAGAGGAACATCTATACAACCTAACTCTACACCTTGTAACAAAACGGAGGCACCAACAGAAGTCTTCTCGGACAAAGGCAACACACCTTCTAACAATAATGACTGAGAAGCTCCCGTGTCCCGTAAAATCTTAATAGGCTGAAGAGTGGTATCATCAACAATAGAAATAAACCCATCAGACATAAAGGGTTTATATTCCTCCATGTAATCACAAAAACTGGACTTAAAAGCCTGACTCGCAGGACATTCCAACGTACTGGTAATATAAGGTGTCGTACACGCACTGGACTTCGGCTTATTATCTCGTTCATTCTTCTTCTGGAGTCTAAAACAATCAGCCATCAGGTGACCAATCTTCTTACAATAAGCACAAGTCAGTGACTTCTTCTCAAAAGTATCAAATTTTGGACTAGACATATTATAACTGGACTGACTCTTATTCTGTGCAACAGACTTACTATCAGTACGCTCATTGCTTTGATTTTTGTAATTTCCACTGGAAGTATTGACATTTTGACCCTTGAAACTTCTTTTATGTGAAAGAGTATAATTATCTGAAATGACAGCTGCATCATGTATCGACTCAACAGTTTCGTCGTCTAAATGTGTTTTTAAGTCTAAATGAACACATAGTTTGAACTCTTCTAATAATATCAATTGTCTTAGGTTATCAAAATTGTTATCTGTTTTCTTTGACGTAAGCCATTTGTCAAATAGATCTTCTTTTTCCCGAGCAAATTCCACATATGTTTGTGAATCAAACTTTTTATAAGATCTAAATTTCTGTCTATATGCTTCTGGTACTAGCTCATAAGCTTTCAAAACTTCCTGTTTTACCGTGTCATAATCAGAACTTTTTTCTGATGGAAGTGCGGAGTATATTTCAGCGGCTTTACCCTCGAAAACACTTTGTAGCATTGTAGTCCAATACGGCTTTGGCCAATTCAAATTACGAGCAATTTTCTCAAACTGTGGAAAATATTTATCAACTGTTTTTTCACAAAATCTGGGAACCAAACGTATATTTTTTGCTGCATCAAAATAATCTGATTTTGATAGGACTTTAGAGTTGCTTTCTTCTTTAATTATTTCAATTTTCAGTTTTTCCATCTCTAGCCTTTCTCTCATTTCAAGTTCTTTTATTTTCTCCCTCTCCTTCATTTCCAGTTCTTTTAATTTAAATTCATCTTCTTTTTCTTTCTTTTCCATTTCTAACCTTTCCTTCATTTCCAGTTCTGCTTGTTTTAATTTAAATTCATGTTCTAATTCAAGCTGTTTTAATTTAAAGGCATCTACATTTTCGACCTTAAGTTCAAGAGCCTCTTCACCTAAAATTTCTGCGTCAACTAATTTGTCTATAACCAAATTTTTTATAATTTGTTTTCTCATAGATACTTTAAAATTTAACTGCAGATGTTTAGCAAGCAACACTAATTCGTCTTTCTTTAAATTATCAAACCCCTCCAGGTCTGGCGTTTTCAAAAATTTACCAGCATCAAATGCCATTTTGTAGAATTTTGTTGGCTAGTTATAATAAAAATATTAAACAAATTTTGAATAAAATATGTTCAGTCTCCCGGACGAGCCCCCAATTTCTGTTACGGCCAGAAATCGCCTTTAAATTGTAGCCAACAAAAGACACAAATCAATAGTAAAATTTAACAATATTTATTATACAAAAGTTTACAAAAAGTATTACACAAAATTTACTGTTAACTTAACTGTCAAAATATGAGTCCAATCTGTTATCTTTATCTGTATCCGGAAATCTTTCGGAATCCAATCTGAATATTATGTTCACTACTAAGGTCACAGTCCAGTATGATGTTGTTTGTAGAATAAAAGTGTCAATCCAAATGCTGTGAATACTAATGTCTATCAATGTCTATGTCCAAGTTTAATTATGAGAGTTTAACTTAGTGTCTGTATATATAGTGTTGTCATGGAAAATTCTAGAACACTCTATAATGGAACATTGTGGAAAATCCTGGAAAGTTACAATGGAAGTTTCTGGAATAACGTAGAAGTTTAAATTACGCATCTTTTATAAGGATCATTCTAGAAAGTTCCAATCATTCCTAAACTGCACAGTTATAAGATTATTTGGTAAACAACTATCAGGCCATACAACACAAATTAGGCCAACATAAATAAACATAATAATTACAATATCATAACACCATACATCCTGTGTAACCATATCCTTAATGGGCAATATATTTAATGTGATCATCAGTTTTGGCCTTCTTTTCCTATGAAACAATTAAAGGAATGTCACGTTGTGACACACTCTCGGTCAATTTTTCAAACACGTCTGCATAGTTACATTTTACTGGCGTGAAGCACCTCTAACTGACATTTCTTCTTTAACAGCTGTGTATACATTTGTAAGAGATGTAGTTAAATACTGTTATCACGTCATATTTCTTAAAATTTATAATGAAATCAAGGAATTATGAAAGATGGGATAAGAATAGCCGTACAAAAAATATAAGAATTTACACATATGTCTAAAAAACAATTTAGTAAAAATGCCCCAATCAATTGTATTTCTGGTATTAAATTTTTGATTTTGTCGCGTTAGTTTCCAGCTTTAATTGAACTATACTATAAAACTCAGACTTTTATAATACACTAGTAGTCTTAGGATATTGCACAGGCTTTTGGTGCATGTAACATCATCAAACTTTCAATTTGTTTTCGTGTTCCCTCTAATACCATGCATACAATTCTTCGTTGGACGTAGTTTATAAACTTAAAACCCTTCTGTCAGGAATTTTTAAAGTATACGCACTCAAACGTTCAATGGAGGGAAATACACCAAAATAATAAACTAATTGTATTGAAAATAAGAGAACAAAATAAAAAGGTGTCCATGCCAGAACTGGCTGTGAATAGATCTTAGAAGAAAAGTCTCATTCTATATAGTCATTGCAGATCTAGTGAATGATTTCGAATGATTAAAGAAGAAAACGCGGTTTGTTAATATAATAGAGATCAAGTAACTGGTAAAGATTACATAAGATGACAAGATCCATGCGTTGTTATAGAAACCTTGATAGATTATTCAGACTGTTCACACTTGATTGAAATGGAATATTGCATTCTGCAGTCACAGAAGATAGGATCCACGTCTTTTTATGTAAATTACATAATTCTGTTTTTCTTCGACTACTTTATATGGTATTACTTCTCCTGTTTTAAGTCGCAGTAATGTTATTTGTATTTCATAGATAACACTGATTGGAAACCCAAAAAGGTATTGAATTAGTGGTTCAAAGAAAACAAGGAAATCTCAAGGGAAAATAAAAACATAGACCATTATAACGTCAGTTGGGTACATTGTTACTTTTACCATAAGTATATGAATTTTAAGCTAATAACACAACACTAACCACACTAAACAATAAAAAAGAATACTCTCAGTCAACAATAAACAACTACCAACTCAGAATGCCAAAGTTTAATCAATAGCTTTATAGAATGTTTTACAATTACCGATACAAAATGTCAAAGTCTAAATCGAGACATGTAAAAAGTTTGAATAAATTTAACAGATTATTAATACCAAGTTCCTAACTCATGGATAAATAGAAAAACATCCTGCATTACAAAAACTATAAAGAAATTCTCTGGCGTGGTTCCTTACTCAGGCGGAAACAAAGGAGTTGGCAGGTAAACTAGTATCTTAAGCTACCAATCAGCTCTTATTTTTAAATCTATAGACTAGACAAATGGCAAAAATGTCAGAATTTTTTACACGCATACCAACTCTTTATTTAAAATTTGACACTGTCCTGATGGCTGATTGTGTTGGTATTTTACTCGTACAACTTTTCTTTTATGTTAGTCTTAACTATTTTTTTCAAGTATATATATATGTCAAATATTTGTCAATGTTGTCAATTATTGCAAGTTGCGTGTCTTCTGGCAAGACCAACATTCTGCTATTACTATTTAAGTTTTGATATATATATCGCACGAACTTTAACACCAAGTACCAAACATCATTTTGCACTTTAATAGTTTGAATTTTATTGACTCATCATCAACTTTTTATTTTTCAAAGAATAGTCCTTGATAAGTATCAGTATGTTTTTGAAAAATAAGTGCCCCATGTTATCCAATGCAGAAATAAAACTTCAGTAGTTAGTGTATCAAAAGGAATTTAAATATGCAATGAACTTTGCATTTTTGGAATGGAAACATCAGTTAGGAATTGTTCATGTTAAATTATTAAAGACTAAATACTGTTTTAAGTGCTTCAAATATATATTTCTACGCAGTTTGTCTGATAACACCATTAATTTAAAGTAGGCCATACTTTTGTTTTAATGGGAGGCAGTAAACCTGAATTATAATGTTCAAGTTGGAAATGTTAATTTAGATTCGAAATAAATGTGATAGGAATAAATATTGCTAAATTTTAGCACACTTTAAGGTTCAACTGTACTTGCAACACTATTTTCAATTTTAACGACATGACTCCCGTTGTTTTTTTCTTTCTTTTTTCTCATTTATTAAATTATTGAATTTTGCTACTAAATCACCATGAAGCAATTAAGTGTGTTGGTATCTCGTCGGGACACAATAGAATAGTATATATTTTTATAAGCGCATGTCACAATTCACATATGAGATAATAGCTTCATCCCAATCTGGCAATTTTTCAGTATATCCGTAAAACAGATGTATTCAATGAATAGTATTTGCTTTTTTCCTAAATTATTTTTGGATGGAGAGTTGTCTCATTGGCACTCATACCACATCTTCCTATATATATGATATATATATTTCATAGGAGTTAAAGCAAAGAAAAGTCAATCTAACAATCTGATTGTGACCCAAGTATCTTACAATTTGCAACAAACCATGTAAGAGGGCGTTTGGATACCCTATTGACTCAATCTTAGAAATTTAGAATTTTCGTTACTTTAAACATTGTCAGTTACATTTTATGTATATTTCAGTTCTCAGTGATTCAAATAAGATTGTGGTGCACTTGCTTGTAGTCAATGCTTAGTCATTCTGCGCAATACTAAAAGTTAAAGTCCGGCGAAAAGTGCCCAATACTATAAATACAGTCATGTAGTACATATTTATGGTGTAAGCTCGTCTAAATTCTTCCTAGTTAAAGAAGAGTCGTTAGTAAGATATGTGTGTACACCACGGGGGGTCTCTTCCTATATAAAGGTATATACATATGTGCCGCTGGAATGGGTCCCTTTTTGGATCCGTCAAATATATCAATGGGGTGTAATTTTACCGAGGAAATATATCAATAGGTAGTAATTGACCGATTGTGATATATCAATGGGTCAAAAATATATGAATGGGTTATGATTTCGCTGTGAAATATATGTATAGGTAGGGATTTCACAATTATTCAATATATGAATGGGGGGTGTTTTTAAAATCCCAGCTGCACACCTGTACCCAAAATCCCATGTTGAGACCCCCCCCCCCCCACCCCCCCGTGGTGTACACAACCCGATGCTGACAGTCTATCGAGAAACGAAGACACACACACACACTGGCGCTGCCAAATAGGAAGTAACATTATCCAGGACCTTTTTCTATCAGTATCATTCTATATTTAATGAAAATTTAACTATTAGCTATAGCCGAATCAATATTTTCTAATTAAACAAACAGAAACGGAAATATGGATTTTAAAATTCTCTTTTAAAGCGCTACTATCCGAACAGATTAAAATATTAATTCTTCAAAACACATCAAAATAGAAGGTAAAAATCAATAACATCCTTAAAGAATTGTTTCACACCTCAGCACTATTGATTTTAAATTCCATCTTTTCATTTATTTTATGTATTATTCATGTTTGAAAATTTCAATATGTAATGTCATATGTCTTTGACTATCTGTGGTTCGGTTGCTAAGCAATGCAATATACCTGTACAGGTTAGCTGACAGTTTTATCCAGGATCAGCAACCTCGGTGCGACATAGTTGTGAGCGATGAAGAAAATGGCGGGTCTGTATACCCCGCTTTGTCTACTGATGATTGTGTCATGGACATATCTTGGTGAGTAAATCATAATTTATTGAAATTATTGTTTCTATGCGGACCATTGTAATTCTCTATTAAGAATAATTGAATACGGTCATTGTTTATTGATTATCCACCTTTTGTTAGTGTTCAACTTAAAATTATTTCAATTCTGCTTTTAATATTTAATTTCGGAAAGCAATAAATACAGGGGGATCAATATACCGATTCAATCATAAAGCAAAGCCCAGTTTAAAAAAAGAGTCATTCTTTTTTAAATGGAATCTTGCTTTTATAGAACTTTGATTAAAATGGATGGCCTGAAAAGATATTTTTATTTTTTGCAATCGGAAGGGCGATTTAAGTTTAAGTATAAATAGGAAGGGGTTAGGAACGATGAACGGCAAAAGGATTTCTTTCGTAGAGATGAACAAACAGTAGATACATTCAGAATTGAGTGATTGGTTGAGTGATGCGGCAAATAGTTCATGTATAATGTGGATGAGAATAAATTGTATTAAACATAAAAAGTAAATCTGCCTAGGAGTAGTAGATAGACCGGGATAAAAGATGGAAATTCCATCTCTCCCCAGAACATAATGGTATTATGGATGGGAGCATAAATATGCATAAATTATGGTCCTTAACACTCAACAAAAATTTTGATTGGAAAACTGTGCATAATATGTCTTTTTACTCCACAAAAAGCTCAAACTCGACTGGTTCCAATATAGAATAATACACAGAATATTGGGCACAAATAAATTTTTTATTTAAGATAAAAATAAAACAAAGCGATAAATGTACTTTCTGCAATGAAGTTACTGAAGATATTGAACACATATTTTGGACATGCCATAAAATAGCAGATCTGTGGATAAGACTCATGGACTGGATTTATAACCAAATACAAATAATTATTCCATTTAACATGGATATAATTTTATTCGGAAATTTAGGAAAAACAGAAAATAATAAAATAAAAAACTTAATAATACTTTTATCAAAATTCTTTATCTATAGAACAAAACTGTGAAAATCAAGTAAATTTTGCAGGGCTGAAAAACTATCTAAAAGAAAATCTAATACTAGAAAAGAATATATTTTTTTAAAACAAAGCCTCTTCACATTGCCAACCTCTACTGGGACCCCTGGCTTCCATTATTAGAATAATTTACACTTAAGCAACTAAAAAAGCATTACCATATATAATGTTATTGTGCATTTTATTTTAGCCTTCTCACACCAACATATATGTTTTTATATAATATACTGTTATATGTTGTTTATTGTTTATTGTCTTTTGTTCTTGGTTTGTGCCTAAAATGCATATACATTAGATCTAATATCTGTTTTGTGTTTGTATGAATTATTTACAATGGAAAACTAACTTTGCCAAATTTATTTAATGTTGTATCTTAAGAAAAAAATACTGCTGCCAAATTCCAAATTTCAAGGACTTTTTATTTTTTATTTTTTATTCTCTAGTTTTTTATTTTTTTGTTTTTGTTTTGCATTTGTGTTTTAATTATTTATTATTTTCTCTTCTATTCTCACTTACTCTCTTAAATTAAATTCTCACTTTATTGATTAACATTGAAATAATTGATACACAATAATATACTGTATATATATTTTATAATTTTGAGTACTAACAATTACTAACAATTTTTCTAAATATACAATCTAATGTTTAACGAGGCCGGGATAATGTACCGGTACTTTCTGTATCAAACTAACAAATGTGAAAGTTTTCAATAAAGTATGTATAATTTAAAAAAAAAAAAAAAAATATGCGTTCGACAGGTTGCCTTTACACCCCTCCATAGTTGTCGAAAGTGTTTTAATGGAGAGAGAGGCTAGTACTCTGCCTACATGAACTCGTTTCGATTATACGTGGCTGTGAATTTATGCATCCCGAAAAGTAAAACAGACGCTCTTACTAGCATATTTGGTTTTACTGCCAGGTTGAAGAATACCAATCCTGACCTTATTTCGAGATTTCAAGTCAATCATTGGGGATTCAACATCATAAATTTGGATTACAAACAGGGAAGCAGGGAAATGTTAAGTAAGATCGACAAGAGAAAAACACAAATTTTCACATAATTTTACAAAACAAGACACAATTAAGTCTGCCTTCTTTCTTGGCAAAAGTCTAGATATCGATAATGATGGTCGGTTTAAAACAAGATTTTACGAAAAAGCAGAAGATTTCAGCTTCCGAATTGTGAAATTTCCATTTCTATGTTGCAAAGTTCCAGCATTCACCAGTATATGAAGTGTATATCTTCCAAGTTTATACTTAACTCCAGAGCTTGCATTTCATGTAATGACCTCCTTGATAGCGTGTAACTGATTAAAAGGATGCCATTTAAACAAAAGTTCCAGGCAGTGACGATTTGGTTGAACGTTATCGAACTTGTTTCAGAGATAACCATATGTATTTTTTAACTGCCGTAACCACAATCCTGTCCTCTTCTGTCGACTGTGACCTACAAAATTAGAATTATCGACGGTATTGTACTTACATGAGTGACACGACAGGTACCACGTGTGGAGCAGTATCTACATTATCCTACCGAGGCACCTGAGATCTACCAGTTTTGGTGGGTTTCGTGCTAACCAGTCTTGATTTTTTTCATTCTGTGTTTTGTGTGACTTGTGCTTTTATATATCCTTTTGGTATTGTCGCCTTGTTTTCGCAAGGTAAATGATATGACAGTGGTAAACGGTTTGTTTCATTGTACCAGAAATTCAAATAACACGAAAGTCATTCATAATTCCATTTTATGAAATTTAAAACAAATCGCTATCAGAAAGTTCTGTATGATCGGGATCCTTTAATATTCAGAAATTAATTTTGCTGTTCCCATGTGACATTGGAACAAAATATGAATCCCTGGGGGTATGTTTTGGCACGGGGATATTTATATGCACCACATTCAACCACAAAGGTAATAAATGCAGTAATTGACATGTAGCTGCCCGGGTACTCCTATTTTGAAGCTAGACTATATCTAAGGAAGCCGCCGAGTAAGCTTTGCAACCAGCCACGTCTGTTCATAGTGTTCAAAAAGATTAATTCAACGCGTTGTTTACTGAGAGTAACACAACTATATCAGTCCAAAATCCATTTAAGTAAATATTTGAAAGTGACTTTATTCAAGACAGAATTTCTGCAGATAACGAAATTCCCTGCTAGATCTTCGAATTTCCATTCTGCGTTTCTGTCCAGTTATGTTATTATGTTCTACTTAATGTTTTTATTTCGTCAGCCGAGATGCAACGTCTTACGAAGTCAGGTTCTGATTTATGTTTTAAGTTTCATTGAAATCCATATATATATATACACTAGTTATGTTTTATTTGGTTTGTGGCACCGTTAAAGTCCACAATTCCTCTAAATTCCACAACACCGCTAAAGTCCACAACAATTTTCCGCTTAAGTCCACAACGCCGTTAAAGTACATCATAGATACCAGGACTAATTTTTGTATATACGCCAGACGCGCGTTTCGTCTACAAAAGACTCATCAGTGACGCTCGAATCAAAAAAAGTTAAAAAGGCCAAATAAAGTACGAAGTTGAAGAGCATTGAGGACCAAAATTCCTAAAAGTTTTGCCAAATACAGCTAAGGTTATCTATGCCTGAAGCAAAATTTCCGGTAAAGTCCACAAAATGACCTCCGCTTAAGTCCACAAACAAACACCGTTAAAGTCCACGATAACAAGTTCCACTAAAGTCCACAAAAAAGCACCGATAATTATATATAAAGTCCAAACATTTTTTTTGTATTATCAAAAGATCAATTTTCTGTGTTTCACACCCGATATTATAGATATAATTAAAAGCATGGACTTTTGTTCTTAAAAAGTATATCTTGTCAGCATAAATTATATTTTTGATGAATGAAAAGATTATATTATTTGCTTTATAACCATCAATTTGATCTTTGTTTTGCGATTTTATCAATCAAATAGACAACATTTCTGAAAAGTTATCTAGATATCATACTCTTTTATTCTTGAGTAAACATTTGTTCAAGATCTGTAATTGATGTCTGGAGCTGGCATGTCAGTTAACTGCTAGTAGTCTGTTGTTATTTATGTATTATTGTCATTTTATTTATTTTCTTTTGTTGCATCTTCTGACATCGGACTCGGACTTCTCTTGAACTGAATTTTAATGTGCGAATTATTATGCGTTTACTTTTCAACATTGGCTAGAGGTATAGGGGGAGGGTTGAGATCTCTTAAACATGTTTAACCCCGCCGCAATTTTGCGCCTGTCCCAAGTCAGGAGCATCTGGCCTTTGTTAGTCTTGTATGACTTTTTTTTTCTTTTTTTTTCTTGTGTATAATTCGGAGTTTAGTATGACGTTCATTATCACTGTACCACTATACATTTTTTAAGGGGCCAGCTGAAGGACACCTACGGGTGCGGGAGTTTCTCGCTACATTGAAGACCCATTGGTGGCCTTTGGCTGTTGTCTGCTCTATTGTCGGGTTGTTGTCGCTTTGACACATTTTTCATGTTTTTGGTGATGATTCAAATTTAGTTTTTAGAGTTAAGCCCCAGTCCCACTAAACCATAATCACACCACGCTCGGCGCGATCTAAAATAAATTCAGATCGTGTTGAGGTCGCGATATGAGCGGCATGAAAATGTAAATTTTCGTTGCTTTCACGATTCTACTACGTCCTCATTACGCTTCTACAACGATCCCACTACGATTATACAACGTTCTCATCGCGCTTGTTCCGCGACCTCACTACGCTTATCAAGATCTTTCTACGTTCATCACGTTCTCACTACGACAATACCACGATTTATGCAATTGCAACACGATATTACCACGCTTCTACTGCGAGTATAACACGCTCGTCGCACGACCATACTACGATCATACCACGCTCATACTGCGATCTTACTACGCTCCAAACAATAACGTCAACATTGTGTCCCATATAAATACTACAACTCATTCCTTCTATTTCTCATGATACGTAGAGTTTCTCGAAAACAAAACAGTCATGCTACCAAAATCTACGTAAGGGTACGAGTAGAGGTAGAGGCAGAGTGAGATCTGGTAGTAACGAATCATGATCCAGAAGATATATATAAAAAAAGATGTGGTATGATTGCCAATATGTCGGACTGACCACTCCAACCTGAATCACACCTTTTTTTTCTGATCCATTGATAAGATCAAGTGACGATGATTTAGTGAACGGTAGTAGGGATGACACAGATGTGTCAAGAATGATTAAGCCTTTGGTGGAAAAGGACAAGAGGTTCAAATTACATACAGACAAAAAAAAGCTGGAGAGCTTTTATAAATTTTGTATGATAATGACAATGAGCATGAGGATCGTAGTATGAACACAGTCGGGTCGTAAGAAAAGCTTGACGAGGACGGCATGGGCGTGCTAAAATCTTACTATGATCCTGAACAGCGCGATATAAGCATGTATAAACGTGGTATAGTCGTAGTGGAAGCGTGTTTGGGTCCGGTTAAGATAGTGATGGTCGTAATGAGGTCGTAGTAAAGTCTCTGTGAGATCGTAGCGAAGTCTCCCCGACAAGAATTGCGCTGTCGCTACGATGGTACAGCGACCTTTGCGATCTTACCACGACCTTACTGCGCTGTCACTACGCTTCTACTACGACCTGATTTTGCCATGACCGCACTACGATTGTTTTGGACATGTTCAAAGTAGGTCACGCTCATCACGATCACGAAGACCTCAGCACGACCGTATTACGACCTTACTGCGATCTGAACTATCGCACTACGATCGTCAAAATATTCATTTTTTTCACAGATCTTAGTGCAATCGTGGCCTAGTGGGACTGCGCTGTTTTTCGTAAAAAAAAGGTTTTTTTTACATGTCGCGCCGTATCTCAGAAACTATTCAAGATTGTTGCATAAAACTTCTCACACGTATCATGTGCTCATGGCGCAGCTGTTTATTCATAACAAATATTTTGGGACTATTTCATGTAAGATTTTAATCAAAAGGTGTCAGACCACCAATTAAAATCCCTATCTGTTCAACCAAATTTTGCAATTTTCACAGATTTCTAAATATTTTACCTTAAGTTTAACTTCATAGAAACCAGGTATATCCTGAATTGTACATGTATCAGCTTTCTACATGCTAATTTTCACCATACCTTTAAAGCCTTCTAACAAAATAACTGACCTTCGAACAGAAGTACTCCAGAAATAACCCCTGTTTTTTTGGAAATCTTAAATTAGTATGCTGTGAAGCGCATTAATCCTCAATTTTTAATGCAAACTCATAGACAAGTAAATTTTGGCTTAAAATGGTCAAGATATATTTCTGTTTCACCAAAAGTTTCATTCACTTCCCGATGTATTTGTGTGTTGAGAAATCCAGAACTAATAAAAATAAGTGTCTAGTTTAAACATATTTAATTATAGTGGATTGGGAAACAAGTTTTGCAACTTATATTAATCGCTTTCCACTTTGCGGGTGCGAGTGCTGCCTTGTAGCGGCATTAGCCTGCTCTTTTCCGAAATCTACAAGGGTGTCTTGAACGTGCATGATATATGACTCTCTCTTAACACGGGTCAGCCATTTATCGTTCCCTTCCGACGGACTATCATCGTTTCCTCAAGACCAAACTCGCAAATGGTGTCAAGGGAGCGCCGAAAATTCAGTCCCTGAAATTTTCATCCCAGACAGGAATCGATCCAGGAACTTTTGTGTTAGTAGTCCGATGCACTAACCACTACACCACGGCGGCTCTCAATGTCTATGAGCATTTGAGGGTGTGGATATAGAATAAAGGCGATAGGAACGCTCATCTTGCATTGAGCCCGAACACCAACAACTGTTGAACAATATTTAAGTCATATTGATTGATAAAATGTACGTCACATCAAAGTTCACGGTATCGCTTTCAGAGTTAATTTTCTTTCTTTAATCTCTTTTGAAGATTTCCTGTAAGGTTTTCCTGTTTGAATGGTTTTAATTTTTGGGGACCTTTGAAGCTCAGAGTTATGTCATTCACTGGAAAATTTCGTCAATTATACATAGATATAAGAAGATGTGGTATGAGTGCCATTTTTTTTTAGAAATGAGGTCCAAATTGGCCATCATCATCATAATACAAAGATTAAAATTAATGGAACAAAGTCATATACAGATATTGTACTTTTTTCATGTATCAAACTGATAAAAAAATACTACCGAGAAGAAAAGTCCATGTTTTGTATTGTACTAACGGGATAAAAATAACGAATAACATGTTTTTAACAATAAAAAGATGGTGTGGACTTAAACGGTGCTTTTTTGTGGACTTTAGCGGAACTTGCTATTGTGGACTCTAACGGCGTTTTCTTTTGGACTTTAGCGGAGGTCATTTTGTGGACTTTAGCGGAAAGTTTGTGGACTTTAGCGACGTTGTGGACTTTAGCGGAAAATTGTTATGGACTTAAGCGGTGTTGTGGACTTAAGAGGAATTGTGGACTTTAACGGTGCCACATTTAACTACTGAGAGCCAAACAAACGGTATATCAGACTCAATAAATCTTTGGAAGTTGCTTTTGTTATGTGTGGGGTACAGATAATTTTAGAATTGAAAGGTGTTTTTGGTTACTTTTTGTCAGTAAATATTCAATCGTCATTCTAGTGTTATATTTCAGCGGTACTTGTTTCTAAGAATTGTTATAGGCGGGTACAGATAACATTATTAAAATTGATAGGTGCTTACTTTGTCAAGAAATATTCAATCATTGTGGTGTTACAATTTACAGGTACTTTTCTAAAAAATACTCTTTAACTTATATAAATATAGGAAATGGGGCGAAGCAGCCCCCTCCCCTTTTCATTTTGCTGTTTAGAACGTTCTCGAAACACCTTTGGTGAGGGAGATGTGTTTTAGTGTCATATTATGGTATAGGGGTAATTTATTTTTCATAGACAAGTGCCTTGTGAATACGGCATTAATGGAGTTTTTAAAAATCAATTTGGAAATTTGAAACGAAGCAGATTGAAACAAAATATTAAGTTATTTCATAAATGAAACTGATATTTTATACATTAATTGAGGCAGTTGCTTGATGTATTTTTTTAATTTTTTTATTATTATTATTTCGAGTATTTTACTTTTAGTTGTCTCAGATTTTTAGGACTTTTTTATTTTATTTTTCAACTTTCATAATATATAAATTAAAAATCATTCCAAACCTATATCACCCATTTAGGATTCGAACAGAATTTTATTCCAGGTATCAACTTAGGGAACTGTTCAAGTATAAACAACATAAAATTAAATTGAAGTAAAATGACAGTTTCCACTAGTCTTTTAATTTCTTACTATGAAAAATCAAGACTTTTAGAGCGGGAGTTAAAATGCAAAAAGACAATACACATAAAACACCTCAATAATTGATTTTTCTTCTGTCTGTGCATATTATAATAGCGTAAAATTGATTTTAAAATATGATAAGCTGGATGCGGTGTCGTGTTGTGATTGGTGACAGTCTGTCAAGACGTCATTTACTAAAGTATTTGTAATTACGGATATATTACCTAACATCATGCATGAGCGATATAAATTATAGATTATTGGCAATAAGAACTATTTGATGAACCTTATTTTTGAACAAAGAGACCGAATATTTATTTTTAAAAAAAGGAAAAAATAATGAAAAACTGGAAGCACAACAGTATAATACCTCAGATTGGCCACCATTACCGATTAATGGGCAAATGAACCTTGAAGTAATTACAGAAGGTGATGTAGACAGTGTAGCTAGTTTTCATGATATTCAAGGTGTTTAGATTAAATCAATGTTGCCGAGTTCACTTGAAGCTCTCGAAATAACATTACTTACTCGGGTTTGCTAGAACCTCTCGAGTTAACGCCTCATGTCGGGGTCCAACTCTCAATGGGCCAGGGTTAAACTCGAGCAACCGGTGAATGACGTCAAACCAATCATATTTTTTTATGCTTGGTCATGGCCTTACTCTTCTGTTACCCGGCAGAGTTGTTCCTAGAAGCAACCCCAGTGCGTTCACGTGAGACTCTAACAACACCTTTAGTCGACTCTATAGAGTTTGAATTATAAATCCCATGTGGTAGACTATCACTAATTTTCTTTGTATTGCTCACTTGTTTCTCTAATGCTGGTGCTATTTTTCTGTGCAGGCTACACACCTTATTAACGTTTCAATGTGAGACATCCGCGACGTAGCGGGACGTCGGTTATACTTATTTTCTGTATTCTAATCATTAACGCGTAAATTAAGTATTTATTTGAATATTATTGGAACTAGATGAACGGTTTCTGTCAAGCTTTGATCAGCGACTATAAATGATGCAGCATGCGATGTTGCGAATGACACGTTTTGTTGGCTTTTGATGCTGTATGATTTTAGCTTGTCTGAATGATGAATAAAGAAATCATGCATCCACTTTTAATATTGAGAACATCAATAAAAGGAATTTGAGAGAAAATTGATTCAAGGGAAAAAAGAAACTTCTTCATTTCGATATCTGCATTTTTGAGGTTGGAAATAGACAACAAAAATCAAGAAATTCATATTGTCCGCAAATTTTCCTGTCTACTTAAGCATTTCAATAAACATGTAACTTTCAAAATTGCTATAAATAAAGTTTTTAATAATATTACAGAAAATTTGCAAGTGAACCGATGTGTATAAACTCCAATTCACTTTTCTGTGCATAGTAAATGAAAACAACACGTTATATATGTTTCATGCGTCCGAAGCTGCCTCCATCGTTGGAAAATTATTTCTCAACAGTGTCTTTTGGTAAACTTTTTTTCCAATGTTATCCCCCTCCCCGATTCCTGATTGTAATATCTTTATCAATATTTTTAAATAAGTAATTTTATTTACATGTTCTTCAGTATATCCTTGTTTCAAATTTCAGAATTAGACAAGGATACATTCTTACTACATAAATGGTCATCCTTTTGAATATTTTCTGAATTTGGTTTTGTTTATATTTTTTCTTCTTCAAAGTTTGACAATGTAATAAAAAAAATCTTTTAACAAATCTATAAAAAATATGACCTGATACAATCAAATAGTAATAAATTGTTTTAAAACTAGTTTTATTTATGAACAAGAATGTGTCCCCAGTACACAGATACCCCACTCGCACTATCATTTTCTGTGTTCAATAGACCCTGAAATTGGGGTAAAAACTCTTATTTGCCATTAAAATTAGATTATCATATCATAGGGAACATGTGTACTAAGTTTTAAGTTGATTGGACTTCAACTTCATCAAAAACTACATTGACCAAAAACCTTAAGCGGGACAGACGGACGAACGAACGGACGCACAGACCAGAAAACATAAAGCCCATCTACTATCGTAGGTGGGGCATTAAAATCGTTTCCAGAAGCAAAAACAGTGCATGGCATTAACATTATTTACGATTACGTATGACTGCAGTGTGTAAGTGCAAAGGTCGACGACTCTCACCAAATCTGATAACTCATTGTACCATCGCATGCAAACATTCTAAAATTGAATAGCTGGTTTAAGTAAACAGAAAAGCAAAAACCCAAAAGGACCATTAAAGAATTACATTAAAACAGTAACAAGTATAAAGTCGATGATCGTTTTATCAATTATTTTCTAAATTCTTTAAGCACAACCATTTGGAAGGGTATGAGCATGTTTTAAATAAACAAAACCAGTTTTATTTACATACAACATGGTACAGAGCTTTGCGTATCTTAAAGCCTTAATTGATTATCAAGTAACCTTTTTTGTTATTTCAATACCTAAGAGTAAACATTAATGGAGATATACAAATATTTGATCATTGACGCAAAAACACAATCATTCAATATTCACGATACAAAGCACTCAAATCGATGTACATTGTTGTGTTGAATTGTTCACAGGTTTTATCTGATCGGCTTGCTCCATTAAAAATGTAGTGTTTAACTGAAAGCATTTGAACATGTTTGCTTATTTCAATTTCCTTAAGTGCGTGTGATTTTTATGTAACACTAGAACACACCCGTGATATCTGATAAAGTCATGGCGATTAAAAGATGCACAGTTTTCTCTGCTTTCAACATCTTTCTGTTTGAACCCGTCGACCTGGAACTTATCAATTATTGGAATTATTCATTTTATTCATTTTATTTGAAAAACAAAAGGGCCTGGAAAGGAGTATTTTTTAATCAACAGCATTGTCCTTAAGAGTTATAAATAAAGTTGAATTATTTGATTCGCTGTTTTACGTCATTCCGGCTAACAAATTGAAAACTGTACATGCTGTACCTATACGCATTATTAAGTCCAGATTTTTATTATTCGTATTGTCATCTTAGAAAGTCATACTGATTAAAATACTACAATCGGGAACAATGTGACAGTGATTGAATTTAGTAGTGTCAACCCTGTGATTACGACCCGTGTATATAGCAAAATCCTAATAAAGCGTTTGGTGGTGCGCCTGTCAGATGCGGAACGTACATATAAGGTAATAGCAACAAGTGAATACTATTGGTATCGGTATCGGATTCAACCCGGAACTTCTTAATTATTGGCAATATTAATTATGTGGAAAACAAAAGGGTCTGGAGTGGTGTAATTTTTAATCAACAGCATTGTACTATATTAGTTATTTATAAAGTTGAATTCTTTGATTCATCGTTTGCTGATAAATTGAACCTCGTAATTATAGTATTATAGATGTTTGATCAATAATCGCAAAACTGTTAACAAATAAATAAGATGTACATATTGAAAGCTATAATAATATAGCATACATAGTTTTATTTGTTTTTGTTGAAGGAATATCTGGTTCAAAATGAAAAAAAAATTTACCCCTACATCTTATATTGTATATTATAGTTGCCATCAAATAGACATTTACCCCTACATGTTATATTGTATATTATGGTTGCCATCGAATAAACATTTACCCCAACATGTTATATTGTATAGTATGGTTGCCATCAAATAGACATTCACCCCTACATGTTATATTGTATATTATGGTTGCCATCGAATAGACATTTACCCCTACATGTTATACTGTATAGTATGGTTGCCATCGAATATACATTTACCCCTACATGTTATATTGTATATTATGATTGCCATCGAATATAGATTTACCCCTAAATATTAACCGCTCCATGATATCACGGTAGGGTTCTTTAATCGGATGTGGGATGCAATACCCGCAGTAGTTTGGGCTTCTCGTCAGCTACACAATGTGGGACGAGAGAGCAATAATAGCAATGAATGACGGCCCTGTTTGGGAAACAAATGTAATAAAGCTTTGGGGCTGTTATCTACACTTTGGTCGGGTTGTTGTCTCATTGAAATATTCCCCATTTACATTCTGAATTTTATTACATGTCTTTTTGCAAACAGTGAGACTATACGATACAAAGTTCGATCCGATAGGTCGGTCAAGCACATAGTGTGTATTTTCATATCTCCGTTACATGACGTTGTCCTTTATATTTACGTAATACTTGCCACTGGATGTAGTGCAAGCATAACTCATTCAGTCAGTTGTTCTGTTCATTTGTGGATGGATCGGATTTTTTTGTTTGAGTCCAATATCGGTTTGTTAAGCATGTTATTTTACTAAAAATCCAAATCTAAAAAAAAAATACAATGTCGCAGTGAGGATAATTATGTTTTCACGGAAATCAACGGGTTATTATTTTTTAATAAAAGTTGTCATGTTATGTTAGTAGCTTGCTGCTTATTTCGTTTCATGTTATATTAACTTTTTTGTATTTTAGTTGATTGCGCTCCTCCGGCAGAACTCACACTTGATGTCAATCTTGTTACTGGATTTGATGAGGTTGAAGTATACATTGGTGGTATGACTAAAATGTTAGTCAAAGTAGCATTTCCGGCAGGAACGACAAGCGCCGTTAGTATAGAGCTCTTGCCATCTACAAATGTGACAATTATGGCGTTAGGCGATATCAAAGTTACTGATGCCTCTCCAACATATGTCACGAAGCTTGGTTCCAGTTCAATAGTCCGGCACATTACTGATGAAACATTAGGAGTAAGTTTCAATAATATTTTCCAAATTCTCTTCCGTAAAAATCGAACATTTGTCGTTATGGTCTTTGCTACCCTTCTTTGATTGAGCAAGATTTTTATTTGAAACTGAAACACTGTTTGCATTCAAATGGAGTGGATTAAATAACTGAACTGCTTAAACAGAATATTAAGATAACTTCTAAGTTTGATTTATAGCTTTTTTTTAAATATCATTTTATCATTCAAACTTACCTAACTTGAAAACGAGTTCATGGACCCCTCTGTTTTAAAATGTCATTTGGTTTGATTACGTAAGAAGATTATATGTGCCAATTTTTATGAAAACGTAAATAGTGCATTTTTTTTTAATAATGATCAATATGCAGCAAAACATTACGTTATTTTAATTTGATCAATATGCAGCAAAACATTAGGTTTTTTTACTACATTCGTGAACATTTGATAAATATGAGTATGTTGAAAAACACAAATTTAAAGGACATTTATATAAAACAGAATTTACAAATAATTTAACAAAAAAACAGCGTGTGTTTATCTTTTAAAACAAAAAAGTTATGTATTTATGTCGAAAGGAAAAATACGTCCACAAATCCGAATTTTGAGCAAATATATAAAATGTGGACCTCATTTTACTCAAAAAGTAGCACATGAAGGTATATTTTTTATTACATATTTGATTTAATCAGGCAAAAAAATAGCCGATATGCAAATTATCAGCAAAATTTCAATATGGGATCAAAACTGTATCGTATGCCCATACGGACGTTCGCTCCAGTTGTTTTGGGGTATAGTTTGAGATATTCGGAATCCTCTGATTTAATCCATGTAGTGCCATTAAACATTTTGCCGACTTACACCTACTGATCTTTCCATAATTTTAGTACATACTAGAACACACCCGTGATATCGAGGGTTCGTGACTGAATTAAAGTATATAACTATGCGCAAGCCTTATTTTAGTATTATTTTTTATCTGATAAAGTTATGCCGATTATAAGATACACACTTTTCTCTGCTTTCAAATCTTTCTGTTTGAACCCGTCGAACTGGAACTTATCAATTATTGGTAATATTAATAATTTGGATAACAAAAGGTCCTGGAATGGAGTATTTTTTAATCAACAGCATTGTCCTATGTTAGTTATAAATAAAGTTGAATTCTTTGATTCACTGTTTTATGTCATGTCTGCTAACAAATTGAAAACGGTTCCTATATACACCTTATTTTTAGTCCAGATTTTTAGTTTTCGTATTTTTATCTTAGAAAGTCTTACTGATTAAAATACTACAATAGGTAACAATTTGACAATGATTGAATTTAGTAGTGTCAACCCTGTGATTATGATCCGTGTATATAGCATAATCCTAAATACACCGTTTGGTTGTGCACCTGTTAGATGAAGAACGTACAGATAAGGATAGGTAACATGAAATATACTATTGGCATCGGTATCGGACTCGACCCGGAACTTCTTAATTATTGGCAATATTAATTACGTGGAAAACAAAAGGGCCTTGAGTGGTGTAATTTTTAATCTACACCTTTGTACTATATAAGTTATATATAAAGCTGAATTCTTTGATTCGTCGTTTTTACGTGATGACGGCTGACAAATTGGACCTCGTAATTTTAGTATTATAGATAGTTTGAAATGTCGTCTTTGAAAATCTTATAAAATCCTTGTTAATTTTTCATCGTTTTAGAAAGGAAAAAGGTGCCAATGTTATATGTATAAAAATTCTAGATAGAATTATTTCCAGCCAAATTTTCAATTTTCAATTTGCTAATACTAGTATCTCAAAAACAAGCACATGGACCCTTAATTCTTTTCTGCTTTTTTAATTTCTTTATTTACATAATATAAATTTATAACAGTCTTTTGGAGCTCTTTATAGCTTGTAGTTCGGTGTGAGCCAAGGCTCCGTGTTGAAGGCCGTACATTGACCTAAAATGATTTTTGGATGGAGAGTTGTCTCATTGCCACATCTTCCTATATCTATTTAAATCAAAGTACTGAAGTACTGAACATCGGATGACCGCAGGTTCTTGTGGATGGTCAAGCGCATGTCACAGAAACAGATCACATCTCTATACCTGAAACTTGGGTTAATTTACAGAGATATTTTTTTCTGATAGAAGTTCGTGCTTGGATGATGAATAAATGACAGGAAATTAAACCTCACCGTAATAACTATTATATTGTAGTGCAAGAAATCAGTATACCTTGGACTATTATACTTATATAATAATAGTCGTAGAGAATACACTGGTTTGTTGTTATATATATTATTAATATTACGATTGCATGTATATATAATTTTCATCTATTTGTATATGATAATTCTATTCTACTATTATTATAGTGCAGTGCAAGTGCATGGTGGACACTCTTCTGTAAAAAAAAAATCAAAGCCTTAAAGGCTGTAAAAGCAATTGCTGCCATGTTAATGTTTTGGGGACTTTTATTTTTCATCTACATATATAAGAATTACACCTGACAGGACATGGTTGTCTAGTGAAAAGCAAGAAGGTTTTGACTTTATATCAATAAAAAACTTAAGCAGGAAATCATTTTTAATATGTTTTATATTTCACAAGGAGACAACAAGTTTACCAGGCTAAAGTTGGGGGTAATTATGGATTATCCCCTGGTAGTGTTTGTAACAGGGCAATAATTACTTTTATTTATTTAATTTTAACAATTTTCATAATTAATTTAAATTAACCATTCAGTTAAAACATTTCACCTTTCGAGACGCTAATATTGAAAAATGGGACAGAAATAAAATAACTTACAAGACATAAACATGTAAAAAATAAATATATATTTCAGCTTACTAAAAATATTTTCATAGTGTTACTTTGACATCATTTCTTAAAACTAAGTCCCACACATAATTGTTCATTTGATATGTGTCATCCTCATGCGATACGAGAAGTTTTCATGTCGCTAAATAGTCTTCTTGTCGCTTAATTTATTCTACTTGTCCGTTCTTGACGCTTCTTGTCGCTAAAATTCTTCTTGTCGTTATTAGTGAGACCGCTATTTTTAGATTACAGGTAATCATTTACACTACACGTATAACCTGTGTAGTGATTTTTATTTTACGATAAATTTATGAATGAACGATAATTTTATGAATGAACAAGAGCACCTGACCTCTTTCTGAAACACCAATTAAACATATAAAATCGTATTTATTAAGATATAATTCAGTCAAATTTTCACCACTAAATCAACAACTGAAATGATTCCATATTTTGTTGAAAAATCGTACAACCGGAGAACAGAAATCGCAGGTATGAAAATGCACTTTTTTCACTGGTGTTGAAAACCCAAAACTAATTTGACTATAATTTATGAATGACGGAAATTTAAGCGATAACAATACATCGGAGTGACCTCAAGGTCATCCTCTGTAAAAAGCTTGTTATTTTGAAACAGAGTATCGAAGATCCTTAATACTTCAACTTATTTTCCCTTATCAAATGTTTCCGTATGTTATCCTTACAAACATTATATAACATAACTTTTACGTGCTGTTCCTCTATTCTTATTTTCCACATACGAATAGAGTGTCAGAACGTTTAAGATATATACAAGACGGAGCCTTTGCTTACACCGAACAGCAAGCTATAAAGGGCCCCACAAATGACTAGTGTAAAACCATTCAAACGGGAAATCTATCAGTCTAATCTATATTAAAAAAAAACGCGAATGTAAATGAGAAATGTATCAAAGAGAGTAACCCGACCAAAGAACCGAAATCAGCAGAAGGCCACCAATGGATCTTCAACACATCGAGAAACTCTCGCATCCGGCCGAGGCGTACTTCTGCTGGCTCCTAAACAAAAAGGTGTACTAGTTCAGTGAAAATTAACGTCATACTAAACTTCAAAACATATAATTATAATTGAACTAAAATTAAAAATCTTACAAAAGAACACATCCTTCAAAACAAAAAGATAAACTTATAAGCCAGAAAATTTACAAAAATCTTATTCAACAAAAAATAAAACAAATAAAGAGGGTCCATGTCCCAAAACCGATGACGTATCTCCTATAAAAGTATTGAACATTTGTTCCTTAAATAATATCGATATCATATAAAATAAAATAAATCCCATGCAACAAACATGTAAATGATAAAGATGAATACTTTGTTTGTTTAAGTATAATTTGAATTAAAATCTCTAAGAATTTATTTTCCTTTGGATTGAATTTGATATTCCCATGATTGTAGAACATTTCATTTAGACACTAAAATTAATCATGCCTTTTTTTTTTTTTTTTTAGAAAAATGTACAACTGTCGACTCGTGCTGTGATTGATTTAGGAGACGTTACTGTCAGTAACATTGGTGGAAGTGAGGCCGACTATGCTTATCTTATCGAGTTTGAATCGTTTGTTGTGTCCACAACTGGACTGACAGACAACGAAACACACTGGGTCAGTGCAGGTGTTGAGTATGACGACAGTAATAGTATCTGGGTAGGACAGATTGCCCACTACATCAGAACCGCAACACAGGTTTGTTGAAATACTGTTGTCAACTGAAGAATATTTATAATTAATCTGCGTTTGTTTTTGCGTCGGACGAATTTTGATGCTACATGAATTTTTGACTATTTGCTTGTAAAATTATGATTTTTGTGTCATTGAGAGTTAGTGCTGCAGTGAATGACTATTTTATCAGAATAATTTGTTTAATCAAAGTTTGAGAATAAATGTTATCTTCACTGTCTCCATAAATCATAAAATACAATTTTATACTGTTAAATTTGATTTCAATACAGTTGAACATATAAATTCAATTGACTTTAAATCTGCTGAACAAGACATCAAGAATATTTAAGAAATTAACCATGTATTGAATATTAACTCATCATAGATACCAGGATTAAATTTTGTATTTACGCCAGATGCGCGTTTCGTCTACAAAAGACTCATCAGTGACGCTCGAATCCAAAAAAGTTAAAAAGGCAAAATAAAGTACGAAGTTGAACACGTTGAGGATATAACTTCCTAAACGTTTTGCCAAATAAAGCTAAGGTAATCTATTCCTAAAGTAGAAAAGCCTTTGTATTTAAAAAAATTCAGTTTAGAAACCTTTCCTTTTCAGGCCAATGGGAAGACACCAGCTTTTTCCATGGAAAATGTGACAGAAATAAAGATGATGTCTTTAACCCCAGTTGCATTTGAAGCCTGGGTACCATACCCAAACTCATTTATAGCAGTCGAAGCTATTTCACTGTCAACTACGAATGATCATCTCCGTGTTGTGTCTTTGAAATGTATTGCAAGCGGAGTAAAAACCAATTACGAATTCTACGACAGTACTAGCGCTACGACATTCTTGAACTATCCACTACTTCAGGCGTATGGAGCAGACTGCGCAACAGATCCAGGTGGAGCACGAAGACTTAGAGTAGAACTTGGAAATATACCGAACAGGGGTAAACCTATAATACGTAGTTTTGTAAAATAATTATTAAGAAATTGATCTTGGGTTAAATTAGAGATAACCGTAGTTTTTATCCCTTCGTTACATAGGTAAAATGAGTATACTTGTCTGTATATATATTTACAATATTAAGTGCTTGTGCACAATGGAACGGACTTATCCTGCTCGAAAATCATAAAAAAAAAGTATAATCTCCATGTGTTTTAGTACCTAAGTTTAAATGTAAATGAATGCTCCCAAAAATAATCAAAAGATGCGCGCAAACGTAATAATTTTTGCGCGCCAATGTAATGGCTATGTCCTTCGAAAACGTAATGCATTTACGTAAAGTAACGCAGAATTGCATTCGACAGTATTTACATACCGGACGTATATATAAAAAAAAATAAGGAGATGTATGCCTTTAAGAATGTTGAGACATCTGTATGAATCAAAGACTAAATGACAATGATATAAACAACTATAAAATAGTTTTGATTCCGGAGGTATCTATATTGAATAGATAAGTGAAGGAACAAAACGTAGCCATAGATGTTGTTGCCTGTTTAAGCCATACAGATATTTGATCAAACATAAAAACTTACCACTAAGTTTTATAAACTTCAATGATTTAACTGTTGTTACCGCAGATTCGTAAATCATTAATATTGAGTTTCTTGGTAGTAATTTTGTTTTTCACAACTAAAATGACATAATATTAACTTTACGAATACTTTATACATTTTGAAAATTGAAAGTCACATTTATGATGAGTTTATTAAAACATTTGATCTATAAAACAGATTCAACGGTATAAGTTTTTATTTACTTCTGCATTTGCAGTGCGTAACTACATTTTAATTATGATCGATATGTCATTCAACATTATGTATACGCCCACATATGAATGGTGCATCAGTTCGTCCGTCCCTCCTTTTTTAAATGTTCAAACCATTTCAAGCAGGTAGGTTTTTAAATCCGGCAAATATGATCATAGTCCAATTCGGCATAACATTATGGAATTATTGATTTACGATGCTACTCAACTTCGTAATTTCTTTGGCAATCCAACGGAATTTGAATCGAATTTCTAAGAAACAAGGTGCGCGTCTTTTGTTTTATTTTAAACTGTAAGCATCATACCAATAACTAGTACGCTGCTAGACAAATGTTAAAACAAGGGCGGGACATTTAGGCGAAATAGTGGTACCATTATTATTGTAATTGGATCGAATCTGATTGATTACTCAGAGGAAAAGTTTAGTGTGTGTGTGTGTGTGTGTGTTACATTTTAATGTTGTGTCGTTGTTCTCCTCTTATATTTAATGCGTTTCCCTCAGTTTTAGTTTGTTACCCCGATTTTGTTTTTTGTCCATGGATTTATGAGTTTTGAACAGCGATATACTACTGTTGCCTTTATTTAAACATTTTTTATTTTAAAGATACGATTCGATATTGACAATTTTCATATTTTTGCTGTTAGATATTAAATAATCATGAATATATAGAGACAATAAAGAAAGAAAAAACCTGCAGTTTGCATAATTTTGATATTCAAGAGTTGAAAGCAGTCATTTGTTTAATCACACCATGTAATTTCGATTTATATCAAACTTATCATTTGTTTTGTCAAGAGAACCCCTAGAAGTCATGAATATTGCATTCTATAGGGAAATGAAATTAAATTTTACCAAAAGCTCGGGTTCGTTGTCGCCAATTATGGAAACTAATGGACAAACATGTATGTAATTTATGTTCTTCTTCGCTATACTCATACGAACATAAAGATTGTCTTAATAGAGCTTTCTTACAAATTGACGAAAGGTACGAACGAACGTAAAGGGAGCACGTATTTCATTTCCACAATAACTGTTAAAAGAGTCTGTGTTTTATCCAGTAAAACAGCATTCTTTTCTAAATCAAGTTTATTTTTCAAAAAAGAATAATATCGCAAATAATACACGATTTTAACATAATCAAACAGAGAAAAATAGTGTCAAATACACTTACGTCCGATACGTTACTTACGTAAACCATGAGAACACACATTTCCGCGGGAAATTTTTAAGCACGAGTTTCACGATTAACTTTTCAACGGCATTATTGAAGTACGTAAGTCTAAATTTAACGACAAGATTCACATTTATTTAATTTTTTATAGTACATTTTCAGCAAATTGTCAAAGTGGAATATCGAGATTTGCTAAACAAAAATGATGATACATGTTTTTAAAAAGTAATGTTGAATAAATCTAGAAAAACAGATTTTGTATATCAAGAAAATAAATCTACGATTTTACACCATATACATTGTGGATTTTATAATGACGATTTAATAATACACATGTTTGGAAGATAGACGCGAAGTTATCACTTATCGTCCAGTGGCTAATATTTGATGAATGTTGAGGACTATAGGCAAAACGCAATTATACGCTAAAATATTCGTCCCATTGCCCCGGTATATCATTTATACACATTAAGGGGGGGGGGGGGGGGGGGTGATGATTCAAAACATTGTAATATTGAAGAGTATACGTAGGGGAGGGGTCGGTTTTTAGTTTTTTAGGGGCATTTTTTTTTGTCTGACTACTAGATATATTTAGGATATTTTGTAGTGTTATCTCATCCGACCTGGTGGTATCATATTTTAACATATCGTACGTCCCGAAATCCTAAATATATCGGAAAAGTCCAATTTAATAAGTGTTGTTGCATGTAGGATAATTGTCCGAAGTTCCACGACTATTATTTAAATATGTCAAAATAAAGGATCCCTTAAACGAGTCTTACGTATGATTCGTCAAGCATACGTACCTTTCGTCAATTTGTAAGAAAGCTCTAATAATACGTAAATAAAACAAAAAGCAATGTGAGAAGAAAGTGTACTGATCAGTTTAATATAAATAAATTGTGACAACTCTGGTCATGTAAATCATGGTCTCTGGACCTCCGAATGGTGGAAAATTAATCTATAAATATAAAAATGTTCGATCAGAAAAAAATATAACTCTATTTAATAACATATCATGAATGCAAAAGTATACGTGTCGATCTAATCAGTAAATTTTCTTGACAAGAGAAAAGGCGCGAAATCTAGATTTGTCATGATATGTGAAAACTGAATTACTGCGTCTGAGCGCATGCGAATATTTATACGCCAAATTAAGAAATGAATTTATCATTTATCAATATGTTATGTCAATAATGAGAAGGATTTTTTCTACAAGATTTATATTCGAGATTTAAAATACTAAAGTAGCTAATATAATTTCAGAGAGAATTGATTCAGATATTAGAATGAAAGTTTCTTTTCACATAGTTATTTCAATTTGTAAATATTCATATAACAAAATAGAGAAATCCTTTTGCAAGAATCGTTCGTATGTTTTATTCGTTATAGAATGAAATTCAAAACAGTGTGGCTGTGGCCATTGATTGACACATTAATTTCATCCATTGACTGGGACAATTTAGGTGAACGTTTATATGTAACGACCACTGCTCACTATGTACTTTTTAAAGACACTTAAACTATGGGGTCACCAAAGGTTCTCAACACCCTAATAAAGTAATTCGAAAAATTAATCAGAAATAACACGATGTTTTGATTTATATCAATTATATAAATCAAAACATAAAGGTTATTCCTGATTAATTTTTCGAATTATTTTATAATTAAAGGCGTCAAGAAACCTTTGGTGACCCCACAGTTTAAATGTCTATCGTAGGTACGTCGTGAACAGTGGTTGTTACAGACAAACGTTCACGTAAATTGTCCCAGTCAATGGATGAATTTAATGTGTCAATCAATGGCCACAGCCACACTGTTTTGAATTTCATTCTATATGTTGTGTACAAGATGCAAGTTTGTTCAAATTATGATTTGCATAGGGTTTTTGTATCAGTTGTAAGTCTTTTGACAAATAACTATTTGCACCAGATGATAAAAATAAAAAAAATTAACAGTTCAGATATTTCAACGTTGAAGCAGAACAAAACACATCTTTTATTTTTAACGTTTTTATTTTATGTATCGTTTAGGATCACGATTACCTGCGGTAGCTGGTGAAGTAGATAAAATAAAATTTGAAGCCATGGTACACATGAAATCAACTGCTATCCTGTCAGATGAATATCCATTTGGCGTTGGAGTAGAGATAGACGGATCGGAGGTCTGGGTAGCAACAATGAACGTCACTGCCATTGCAGCAGACCCGGTTTGTATTACAGATACAGTGCATGTTATAACTGTTAAGTTAAGCTAAGGAGTCAATAACCAATGAATCATACATTAATGTATGCACATAATCAGAGTTCACTTAAATGTGGTATGATTGCCAATGAGACAACTCTCCACAAGAGAACAAATGAACCGTTGGTTTTCCCGTTTGAATGGTTTTACACTAGTAATTTTAGGGCCCTTTATAGCTTGTTGTTTGGTGTGAGCCAAGGCTCCATGTTGAAGGCCGTACATTGACCTATAATGGTTTTCTTTTTTAAATTGTTATTTGGATGGAGATTAACAGCTATAGGTCATCGTTCGTCAACAATGAGCAAAGCACATACCAATAAGTTAGCTATAAAAGGCCCCGAAATCACAAAGGTTAAACAATTCAATTGAGAAAACTAACGGACTAATTTAACATGTACAAAAAACGAGCTAAAAATAAACATGTAACACAACTAAATTTACAGTTTAAGAAGATCTTCTATAAAGATAAGGAGATGTGGTTTAATTGCTAATCAGACAACGATCCAAGAAATGATGTGACAGTACACAATTATAGGTCGCCGTATGACCTTCAACAATAGCAAACACTTAGCAGTATGTTCAGCTTAAACCAACGCCCTGATTGCTGACATAACAATAAAATATGTAAAAAAATATGGCAGACAGCAACTATTGAAAACTTAAATTACTGGATCCTGACTACGAACATACATTGGTCGAAGTTTAACATTTTTGTTAGTGCACAACCCTTGCCATAACTTAGAAATATGCTGTAACAGCACAACATTGTGTTTTCTCTCTTTAAAACTAATGTTATATTGTATACCTCTATGCTTTTCTCTCTTTAAAACTAATGTTATATTGTATACCTCTATACTTTTCTCTCTTTAAAACTTATGTTATATTGTATACCTCAATACTTTTCTCTCTTTAAAACTAATGTTATATTGTATACCTCTATACTTTTCTCTCTTTAAAACAAATGTTATATTGTATACCTCTATACTTTTCTCTCTTTAAAACTAATGTTATATTGTATACCTCTATACTTTTCTCTCTTTAAAACTCATGTTATATTGTATACCTCTCTACAGATTGATTTCCCTCTAGACAGCTTTACGCATGTAGGCGGCCTAACAAAGAAAGTCGGAGAGGGTTTTCTCGCTACTGCTGTCATAACCTTTGAAAAAAGAGGACTTGTTTCAGTTATCTATAAAGTTCAGTCATCTAAAAATGGAGGTGGAACATCTGGTATTATGATATCACAGGCTTATGTTGAAAGTTCTGGGGCAAATATTGAATGTGCGTCTGTCACAACGACATACGAAGCATCTGAAGTAGATGGAATTGTGGACACTGCATATATAAACATTACCGCAGCTAATCATGGTACTAATGATACAGCAGTAAACACGGACGCCGACAAGATACATATCAATGTCGCTATGGTAGGAGGTGTTGGCTATGCATTAGACGGCCAGCAATACGACGTCGTTATTACTATACACGAACCATCCGGGGGAGGGCATACACAAACACTTACTTACACTATGAGCGGAACTGTTACGTATGACGTAAGTACTATCAAACCTCTCTTTAGTAATCAAATAAAATAAGTAATTTGTTAATGTAGAAATTTTTTTTTTAACCGAAATGAATGATATTCGAGAAATTTTAAATCTTAGTCCGCTTGGGGCTGTTGTCTTTCTATTACGAACCATCTATCTTTTTTTTTTAGCTGGAAAGTGTGCGAGCTTTAATTTATATTGTTTGAATATACTTTTCTAGACTACAGGTTGTGTTATGTATTGGCTGTTTTAAATATTATATGGAAAGAATTTATTAAAGTAATGCATATTATTTTATTCTGTAAGATTTTAATGAAATGCTCTTGATACATCTTAAATTAATGAAATGGTTGGTGTCTAACTTGTCTTATCTTAAATGAATACAAAGCAAAAATAGTAATCCTGCACTTTATATTTAACAAATGGTAGTATTTTTATCTTTGTGTTATTTTCAGACCAACTGTAACCACACTTTTGAGTTGACGAGCGATTGTGGCGACAACCAGGTCATCACGGAAGGTTCAACCTTTGACCTACTTTTGACAATCACCACAGAAAGAGGCTCGAATCCGGAAAGTCTACAAATTGAGTTTCCTATTCCTTCCAATGTTACTGACGGAACGTTTGTTGTCTGTGGCATCGAAGTAGTAAAAATGGGGAAGAACTTAGTATGCTTCAATCCTGTCCAGCTTGTTGATAATGCCAATAAAACACTGTATGTAACTTTAGTTTGAATATTGAACAACGTCCCAATGCTCTAAGCTTTAACATATCATAGAATCTGCGTGTTCAATTTAGATAAAACCCGTTTATTCTAATAACTGATTTCACAGTTTCTTGTTGATTACAGTGATTTGCAAAATTGAAATTAAAGGTAAATTATCATACCATATACAATGTTAATAAATTGTTGGAACTAAGAGGTCAATACTAAATTTAAATAAACTATTAGTCACATGAAATAGGATAGATTAACTTTTGATAAGCTGACAATATAAGTTTAGACTAGAGATCGACTATTTAACTTCAAGGGGGGGGGGGGGGGGGGTTATTACCAAAAAAACAAATTCTGATCCCTAATTTGATGAAAAAATATATTGTCGTCAAGCAGATGACAACAGAAAAAATCTGTATCCAGGTATCCAGATTTTTTCTCATACCTTAAAAAGTGTTAAATTTTGATATTGATATCATCGAAAAACTTAATGAACTTGAAGTTAAATAGTTGCTCCTTTCAGCATATTCCGGACTGAGATTCTTCTTATCGTAACTCTGTTCTCTTTGGAAACTTGCGACATTGTACATGTATAAAGCAGACACCAGCAGACACCAGCAGACACCAGCGCTCATGAACAATTCACTCTAAAACCTAATTTTAAAACTTTAAAAGTAAATACGAGAACATAAATTAAATATAAACATATCATGTGTGAGTGAACTTATGATATAAGTGTTTAGTTTGAACTTTACTTTCAGCCTTAGCGATGGTACTTATGAATACGTTGCTGTGGACATGAAGCCTGCATGTAATATGCCCCTTTTTGATGATGAGGAAGAAGATAAATTGGTACTTCGAATCAAGTCAAAATTTAATGAGGCAATAAATGTAACAAGATCAGAGGACTATTGGTTCGGGATTGGTTCTAAATACACATCCACGCAAATATGGGTAGCTCAGTATCCGCTCTCTGGACAGCCTATAGTATGTTAATTTCTCAATAACATGTAATATGCTGCTATATTTTGAATTCGTTTCTAAGTTGAAAATAATTCTTAATCATTTATATAGATTATATTTCTTGTTTAACTTTGTTTTAACTTTGGCAAATGAGTTTCTCACAATGTTTAGGTTTATTTTAGATTGCACCACACACAAACTCTTAAAATCACAAAACTTAACTTATAGCTCTTCATTTTTTATATAAGCTTTGGATTTCAAATAGTTTGGCCTTGAGCATCACTGAAGAGACATGTATTGTTGAAATGCGCATCTGGTGCAAGAAAATTGGTACCGTTAATTTTATTATCATATAAAATTATTTGAGAATGAATGCAGATAAGACCCATATAATGTAATTTTATTCTTTTATTCACAACATATATGTGGTTTTTTGGCTCTGATTCTGACCAATGCTAATATTGTAAATATATATTTTACATGTGACTATTATTTTTGTTGTTACCAATTATGTAAATCAATTGTATCTGATTGTATGCCCTTCATGGGGCCTGTAATTTGGGAAATAAAAATATTCTATTCTATTCTATTCTATTTTCATACAGTACGACTTCGAAGGTCCAGCTATCATCACGCATGTGAACATTCTTAACAATATCAACGACAACTCCACATTTCCAGGAAACTACTCAATGTCAAGAAGTTTTGATGGTACTAGCTTCGATACACTTCCAGTTGACGTAAGTAGAATAGCTAATTTTTCTCGAAGAAATATTAACTGTTTTTATTGCTGATATTATCTACACCTTCTTAATGGGGGATTAGAAATCCGTGGTACTCGGAAAAAACAACAACGTTAGACCACAAAAGGACAAACTCTGAACTCAGAAAGTGCACTACATACTATGAAATATTCGTGTATGGTGTCTTTGTTTTGAGGAACAAAAAGATTAAAGCCATTGCATATTAGTGACACAATTACTTGCATCCACTTCCTTTGAACTTTGGTAGATAGTTGCCTCACCGGCAATCCTATCTCATTTTCTATTTATAAAAGTAAACTCACGTTAAAGCATGTGAAGACGAAATTTAATTTCACCCAAAATTTAATCATTTAGATTCCGCTTTTGAATTTTCTAATAGGAAGAGCTTTCTAATAAAGGTGTAACCAGAGAGCATGATTCTTTCATTAAAATTACATTCAATGTAAAATATTTTGGTTTGCCCAAACCCTACCCAAACATTGAGACAGTGGGTAGGTAGGTAGACATTTTTTTTTATTATTCTTTTTTGCAAAGAAATTTCAAGTACAATGTATAAGATGTTTATGAGTCTTCATGCCTTTTGTATCTGAATAAAAAATAAATATTTTCACATCATGACAATAAAAGATTTTGAGTAGGCAGCTATTATTTGCGTTGGTAGGGTTAGGGCAAACAAATTTTTTTTATGGCCTTGTATCTGCCTGGACTCGAACCCGGATTCTTAGTGATCCTACTCAACGCTCTCACATGCTGAGCAAAAGAGGTACTTCCCTATCGCAATAGATTACTACTTTTAAAGTATATAAGACTGTAGTACTTACTATTGGGGATTGGTTGTTAGCCTCGTGTGCATTGGCAATTACTGAATGCAAAGTCAAATCCAAAACAATGATAAAATACATCACATATATTGGTAATAATACAGAATAGGTAAAACAAGACTTAATAACTGCATCTAAATAATAATGTTGCATAGCACATAGAAATATAAACGCACAATGACATTTTTAAGATATTTAGTAATATATCGTTTCGCCCCATTTGTAGGTTGGTGCACCAGCGGATAACGGAACTCATTCCATTTATCAATTGACAAGTCCACTGATTGCCAAAAAGGCAGGTCTAATGACAGAAAGCTGTAATTCCATGTGTGGTGTTGATTACGACTTTACCTATGTCTCACGTGAGTTAACTGTTACAGGAACGACCATGTAACTGATAAGTTGGGGTCTGTTTATTTTTTTTTAATTTTCTGATCCCCAATTTCAAACGGATGAAAAACCATATTCTGAATTCTGAATCCAGATTTTCCCAATATCTTTTAGGATTAAATACTAAATAATTTGATTGATAGCGTTGAAAAAATTAAAAAATGTTCGCGCTTTGCTGACTAAGAAAAAAACATATTCCCCTTTTTAGTTAAATGGTTGCTAATGGTTGCTCCTTTAGGCTACAAATAATAGGAAAGAAAATATTTTATATGTATCGATAGGTTCTTTATCAGTTTTCTTTTACAATAAAACATGTCAACTATATTTTGGTTTTCTTCTACGGACACTCCGTTTTGAACAGAATTTGATTTTATTAATGATTATTATTAGTTCTAATATGACGTGCTTCTTTGAACAGAATTTGATTTTATTAATGATTATTATTAGTTCTAATATGACGTGCTTCTTTCGCTTTGTAAACAACACTGTGATAAAATTCTCGATATATCTATACTTAGCGCAGACTACGTGGTGTTCATAATAATGGCTGTTACAATATACTTCCCATGTACAAATCCACATGTATTGAAACCTATTTGCAAACATTAATTTTGCCGATTTTATTGCTTTAACAATCGCAATTATAAAAGAAAAAATCATTTTTATTCTTATTCGGATGCATAATAAAAAGAATTAATGCACAAGACCTCCAAGAAACCAACAAAATAAAAATAATAAAATAAAATTCCGCGAAAGTCTATTAATGTTTTTGGCGCATTTAAGTCATTTCAAAACATGACGTCATACAAATGAAAACGCTAGAGTTGAAAGTTTTCTGTTACGTGAACCATTGAAATGTTGTTTACTATGGTGTTAAAATTGATTATCAAGGTAGGTTTTGTTTGATTTTCTATTCTATTGCATTATTCGTATATTTACTGATTTCAGCAAGGCAACATGGCTGCTCCTTAGTTACGAAATGTCAACTTTGGATTTGTCGGTAGCTTACGAGAAAAAACATGTAAATCAAAATGACAATTGTTGGTTTTGAGAATGAAACAGATTTTTATTTTAGCGGTTGTTCACGAAATAATCCATGCAAGCTACGGATTTATTAGAATGTTTGTGCTTTATCTAACAGGGAGTAAAACAGAACAGCCACACACACACAGCTTTCCCCACCCTCGCTTCAGTTTTTTAATGATCGTATTTGTCCTATTAGAATCGAAATAATTCATGGAAGCAAACGCTCAGGATAAAATTCGAATATCACGGCCCATGCCATGTGTAAATTTCCAATAATCTATGGCTTCCATGAATTATTTCTTAATTTACGTATGATCCTGCTGCATAATTATGACACATCTACCTGACAACATAACTGTAACAGATTAAGATATACATTATATGTCATTACAACGTCATCTGTATCGATGGTTTTGATAGTAATAAGAACGTCTGCTTGATAGTTGTTTGGGGACTCTGAAAAAAATAATGTCACAACAACGTTGATGTCGAATACATAAAAAGAAGGAACGGGAACATCTCATTTGCAATCCGGAATAATATATCGCAGGCAATGCAATGAAATTTGGAAATTGTTTTAAAAGAGGCAGTAAAACATGCGGGGGTTTAACCATAATATGCTGGAAGTAGTTCGTGCTTCATCCTGCTTAATATTTTTTTTTTTTTTTTGCTGAGATATTGGTCTTCACTAGTAAATTAATTTTGTTCTGAAACTGACATTTTTATCTGAACAGGTTGTAAAAGTCGGAACAATTCATAATTAAGAGACATTTTCATTTCTTTGAGTTTAACTAGATATTTGGAGGACTATATACATTTGATTAGATATTTAGAGGACACTTTATATTTGATAACTATTGATATTTTATTATATATTGAGAAAAGTTACAGCTAGTGTTGAAGCTTGGACATCAGATTCCTCAATATCACAATTTTTGATTAAAGGTTGATCAATTCAAAATAAGGTAGAATATATGATATCAGGCAGCATTTCAAAATTGGAAGTAAAGTTTACTTCACCTTAAGTAAAATTCAGAATTGCATCTGAACTGCCTACAATGGTTTGGTTTTTGGACTTCATCAAGTAACCTTTTCATTGTGTTTTGGGGCTAAAGTTACTGTACTAGTTTGTGACATCCATAGACTTTCCGCTTAAGTGTTCACAGAAATAAATATTCCTGATTTGATAAGCATTACTAGCCGACAATAGGTGATTTTTATCCAGAATTGCTATGGAAATTATTTCAATTCAACGTCGACAATGGCAAGATTTCAGCAGTGTGGCCAACAGGTTGCTAGATGATACGTCAAAGGATCAAAGGATTTGCATCCAGATATTTGTAGTACAAGGAAGGCATTTAAAATTCCTAGGAAAACACGACTTCATGTATGCAATAGATGATCAAAGTCTTGAACAATTCTCTCTTGATCATTATTGCGTTCAATCTACATTATGCATTGTTATACTGAAAACTGAAATAACATGTCACAGGACGTTTTTTTTACATTATCAACACAAATGCAGAAAGCTTTATGCAATACTAAATAACAATCATGGGGTTTCGGTTACTGTTGGTTTGAGAGTTCACTGATACTATCGATTTTCCATGGTGCCAGGACAGGCCAAGATGAAAACTATCGAATAATACAATATTTCGTCTACGCTTGTTTATTTTCTATATTCTATATTAATTACTTTCTGTTTGTCGGTCCGCAATTGAAGGCCACTGTCTACATGCCCAAAATAATTAATGGCCCTGTAAAAATATTATTTTACTGTTGTCAAATCTTGCATATGAAAAAAACTTTGAAAATTATTTTATCTTATCTTTTTATGATACCAGTAAAAGACTATATTGACATATTTGGAGACGACAGCGAGCTATTAATAAACAGCATGATTAATGTTTTTGACAACTCCTCTAGTACATGCATGACTCTACCTGTTCAGGGGAACACTCCTCCAGTCTTCTGGGCCAGAATCAATACCACCATCCTAAACATCAACCTACAGAGTTTTACAATTACTGTGGAGGGCGAGGGAATATCATGTGTTCGTCATGGAGCAGACAAGGTCCTGCAGGTATCCGTAAGTTTCTTTAATGCACTTCTATACTTCTTTTTTATAAACTATTTATACATGTAGCTCTTCAGTTAAGTACTCTTATACAAATAGTTTTGTTTCACGACTGATTAAATGGCATATATAGATATTCAATGTACTAGTTATACGTAGATATAAACAAAACATCTTATCAAACAGTGTACTTTAAACCTTTTAAGTATGGAAAGTCTTGTATAAGTTTTATATTTTCACTTTGCATTTGTCGTTCGAAGATCATGCGTAGGAAAGTGTTTTGCCTCTTTAATCTGTATTTCCAAATTAGCTACAGTAACTAAGAAATATTGCCAGTTATAGCACTGCATTTTATAATTGATGTGCTTGTTAAAATAGATTTAGATGTTACAAAATAAATATGACTAAAAATACTTGTGAGTGGTCTTATTAATCGGGTAGAAATTAAACAATTCAAAAATAGCGTTGCCAAAAAAAATTTACTTGTATATTTCATCAATGGTAGCATGATATAAGATTTAATTTCCCTTTGAAAGTGCCCCAATAACCAGATGTTTCTAAGTCAGAACATGGTTGCTATAAGTGAGTTAGTTCAAAAGAACATTAAAATACAATCAAGACAAATTGGAGTTTTAAAAGGATTTATAGTGCAGTTTGATCAAACGTTTTGTATTAGTTGCTGCAAATTAGTAATTACTCATCTTTAGTGTAGATATTTTGTTTTCTTGTGTTTACATCCAATTCTGATGTACACCATATTCCTTCTCATATATAACCATATTCCTTCTCAATGTTCACATTTTAATACAAATTTATATTTGACTAACATGTTCATTGGTTCACACATTAAATAAACCATAATCCAACCTCCTTTTTCTAAAAGAAATAACACTACTGTACACCCTTTGCTCGTCGAGAACACCTTTTTCGAAAATCTATGAGAATGCACATTTTCTGCCTGTGGCATTCATGTATAATATGTTATTCCACCATTTTCTACATTTGAAAATACCTGTACCAAGTCAGGAATATGACAGTTCTTGTCCATTCGTTTTTTATGTGTTTTGTCATTTGATTTTTCCATGTGATTATGGACTTTCCGATTTGATTTTCCTCGGAGTTCAGTATTATTGTGATTTTGCTTTTTATTCAAAAGCAACACAATATTTATCATAATAGTCCAGTCAATCTAGCATAAATTTGACCCTAACCCGAAAGTAAATGCAACAGAAGATTTTTTAGTTTTAATCTTTAGCATTATACCCTAAATATACACAGAAAAAAGTCTCATAAAATCTAACTTGAGGAAGACAAACAAAATCACCATTTAAAATTTCTATGGAGATTTGCATTGAAAAGGGAGATAACTCTTGCAAAAAAGGCAGATATATCAATAAAAATTGATACAAAATTATAACTTTACCGCTTCTATTCATCAGAATGTATTGATTCTTGATTTTTTAGCTGTCTTTAGAGTATAACAAACAACTCTAAAGGTGTTTTTATATATTTCATCAAGCTATTATCTAGACTCGTAATTCATTAGTTGACCATTTATTGAATTTTTCAGCATGTCAAGGGAAAGAATCTCAAATTTGATAAAAATAATTAAGCATGTATTCATCTTTTTGTGGTTTAAAGTTTCTTTAGATAAGTAAGTTGCTGAAAAAATTAATATTCGGATATAAACAATACCAAATTTTCACATATTTTTTCAAAATGGTTACAAAGCTTAAAATTTGCAATTTCTTTCATGAAAAATGCAAAAAAAAAAAAATCTACCCATAAAACTTCGGTTTTGTACATTTCATGAGCAGAAGATTATATAATTTAGTCAAATACAAACTTATAACCACATCAAAGTATCATACTTTACATAAATTCCAAGAAAAACAACCAAAAGCTGACCAAAAAAGACTCATTTTTGCAAGAGTTATCTCCCCTTCCAATGTTAATTTCCATAGGAAATAAAAAATGCTGATTTTGGGTTTTCCTCAAGTTAAATTTTATGCGACTTTTTTCTGTGTATATAAAGGGCATAATGCTATAGATTAGAACTAAGATATTTTCTGTTGCAATTAGTTTGAGGTTAAATCTTAGTTTGACTGGACTATATTTAGAGCATATGTACATATAGTTACATATAGTAAAAGAGAGGCGAAATATGTCTGAAGGATATTCATACTTAATAAGTCGAATATAAATTCACAACGCCACGGCTAAGAAAGAAATGACAAACAGACAAACAATAGTACACGAAACACAATATAGAAAGCTAAAGACTGAGTACCACGAACCTCACCAAAATCTGGGGGTGATCTCAGTTGTTCCTGAACGGTAAGCAGATTATGCTAAACATGTGGTACCCTTCAAATAGTAATACAAATACATTATTGAATCATACAAGTATGTGTCATCCATGGCATTGTCATGAAGTCATATTCAAATTGTTCCAGTTGCTTCCTGCACTTATGAGTAATGGTAAAGACTAGTCGAATCGGAGTCAGAATAAAATGTCTGGATAGAGTGACCGTGATGTCTTCTGCAGACATGTTACTTTGTGAAATGTCACGGGTTTTTTTAAATCTAGCTCAGTGTACATGTTCTATTCCTTCCTTATATGTATGGATAGTTTTAATAATTGTGGTTTATATTATATGTTTCGGAGTTTAGTGTGACGACCATTTTTGCTGAACTACTATTGTTTCGGAGCCAGACAACCCCACTTTAACTTATTATGCCGTAAATTCAAATTTATTTATCTACACAATGGTGTGTAATACGCCTACCTATGATGGAATCATTCAAAGCAGGCCTCCCAAAGCATGTAAAATGTCACTATTTCGTATACCCACAACCTCAGGCATAGATTACCTTAGCAATAAATAATCTATGCCTGAGTTAGAAAAGCCTTAGTAATTCAAAAATTTGTAAACAGTAAATTTATAAATATAACCATATCAATGACAATTCATGTCAGCACAAAAGTGCTGACTACTGGGCTTGTGTAAAGTCACCCATATGAGCCGAATTTCGCCACTTTTGTTTTTACAAAATTACCCAAAACCATTGTTCAAAGCTCAGTTTGAAATTTGTGTTATGCATATTTTTAAAAATACACAATTAGTAATTCCTACTACTTAACCCGATTGTTTATATTCAGATTTCTTACCCAGTGACATCTTCTGTCGGTCGTTTCCATGGTGATGTTAAATTCTGCAAGAATACAATGAGCACTACAGGATCGCCAAACACGTGTACATACACGTGTATGTGTCCAGATACGGCAGAGTGCTCCGAGATCATCATATTTCTGGCAAGTACTGTCACTACCCCGTCCTGGAGTCTGTGTGGACTGACTGCAGAAAACATATAATGATCCAGAGAGACAGAGAGCAAGAAATGATGCAAGTTCGTTTTCTCAAGAATGATGAAAAAAAAATGAAAATTTAAAGAAAAGTTTTTTTTAAATTTATTTTAGATATTGTATTCTCTGCTTTAATGTTGCTTTTGTAAAAGTAAAGACATTTTAGAAAAAATAGTAGTGAAAGCAACTGTTTCTAATAGTTAATGTTATTTCATACATTGTACATTTTCAGAAAAGTTTAGAAAATATTTATAAGAATAATTTAGGTCATTTTTATGCTAGTGATAAAACAATATATAAATATTTCAAAATTATACTTCATTAACTATGTTCAATATATAGATTTTATGTTTAAGGTACATACAGTTTCGTATATGTAAAACATATATTCGATCTACTTTTACTAAATATATTCAACGTACATTTACCAAAGAGAAGAAAACACTTTATTCAATAATTGCTTTGTAATTCTATACCAAGTGAATATCTGTGATAGTTATTTTATTTATGATATTTGATATTTAATGTAAATTGATTATTGTGTTGTATGTTCATAACCCTAATTCATTCCGCCAAGCTTTGCCATTGTCTAGAATTCTTGAAGACGGTTGATATGCGGTCGTTTGACAAACTATGTTGGTACCTGAGCCCCTTTTAAATGAAAATGGTCAAGTACCAAATTAATTTTTTACCAACATTTATTTCAAAGCATGGTCATTTGCGTCTATCTTTACTTAAATTCAGATTTTCTTATTATTTGGCAACTAAGGAGGATTGTCGTCACCAAAACCAAAAATGTACCAGACGAAATGTTTATCTTTCAATCAAATAAAGTCATTTTCAATCAAAAATATTTTTAAAAAAAAAAGATTATTTTTTTTAAATTGCCTTACTTTAAACATATTTTATTTCAAAAAATCATGTACATGACATACACATATAAATACAGTCATACAATAATACTTAGGGATTCGGAAACAAGGTTTCCCTTATATTAATCCGTCTCCCAGTCAAAAAGATAAAAGGAAATATAAATGCAAAAAAAAAGGATGTTTTTCGTCAGATCTTTCCTATATATATATGTACCGGCGGCGGTGAGTGTTTCCAGGACTTTGTCAAGACTGTCTCACCCAATTACGATCCTGACCATGCACGAACGACGCTAATTGCATTCAAATGCAACATAGAAACGCGATATAACTTGATAATATGGATGATATATATAAAATTGTTGAAAAATATTCATATCAGTAATATTTAAACAACTTCTCTCCTTTTTTTTTAATTCTGTGAACGATAGAAATCCAAGGGAAATTGATCCGGTTTTTTTTTTTGTTTTTTTTTTTTAAATATGGTACAGTAAAATTTGAACTAATTGCTGGTTATTTGGATCTTCTACTATTAAAAACATTTTAATTGCTGTAACATGACAAATCAATATTTTCTGAATTTTGGAAACAACGGATCCTTTCCAAATACATTTTGATCAAAAAAGCGACTTTTTAAGTTATGGATGACAATGGCTTACATTTAACCACTATAGTGCTAGTGTAAAACTTAGCTTTGAATTTCATCATTATCATCACATTTCGTTTGAGATTTTGCAGTTGCAATAAAATATTGATCATTATACTATTAGTTTTAAATGTTGTTTAATGTTTTATATTAACATTATCATTTTATTGTCATGCTGCTAGAAAAAAGAAATAAACCTAACCTTTCATTCGTTTTTTAACTTTACAATGAAAGTTTAGTTGAAAGCATATTGAAAATTCAAATTCTACAAATGTAAAATTTCAAGAATTTTAATAGTTTCAACACGGATTTGATTAATTTGATTAGATCAACACATGTATGACTACCATTTGGAAATGTATTGATATTATTGAAAGAAAAAAAAATATATAAAAGTGTTTTGACAGTCATTTTATTTATGAACTATTGATGATCATGGTAATATAGATGAAAAATATAATTATGTTTTTTATATACGAATTTAGATGAATAATATACAGTTAGAAAATGACGAATTGTCTTTCCTATTAAAATGTACAAACATAACTTATATTTCTATTTGAAACTAATATATTAAACACTTAATTTTCGTCAGACGTTTAATATATTCAATTTCAATTCAATTTTCAATTCAATTCAATTCAATTTTTTTTCAATTCAAAGTTTTATTGCCATATAAACTTTACAGTTTGTGACATATAACAACAACAAAAACAAATAAAGACAATAACTAAGTAACTCAATATATATACACAAATTCAGGTAAATATTAAAGGGTCCCCTGTCCTCAGTTCCATTGACTTTTTTATAAAGGATCCTAGTTTATTCACTTGTGTTGGTGTTGATGGGTTAAGTATATATATAACTTTGTCATTGTCAGTGAGATTAGCAAATAAATTACTTTCTCTATCAATGCAATCAAAATATGTTAATCTAATATTTGAATTATGAGAACAATTTATTAGGAAATGTTTCTCATCATCTAGTACTTTACATTTTTTGCAAAGTCTCTCTTCGCGAGGAATTTTAAAATGCCTCCCTTTTTCAATTAATAATGAATGGTCACTGATTCTAAGTTTTGTAATTAATTTTCTAAATTCAAAGTTTGGGTTAGAGAGGTAAGGTTTGATCAATAGATTTGGCTCAAGTGCTTTATAAAAATTTAATTTACTTTTATCATCAATAGATGTTAACTTATTTATCAACAGGTTGTTGTAGTATGAGTTTATTTGGGGTTTAATATAGCTTTTAATATTTTTTAATTGTTTTAAATTATCACAGGTTTTTAGTCTATCTATATCAATGTTAGATTCAGAAAGAATATCTTTTGCAAAAGTGAACCATGAATAGGTGCCACTAGAATCCAAAGTTTTAGTTAATTGAAAAGATTCATGTAATAAGGGATTCAAATTTGAGGTGAAAAGCCTTGCTAAATACATAATAGTTTGGGTTTTTATATGACATTCAATAGGCAGTCTTCCCAATTCGTTCCTTGTACCAAAATTTGAGGCACTCTTGTTAGTGCCAAGGGTAAACTTGCAATACCCAAGATGCAAGTTTTCTATTGGAGTCTTGTCAATAAAATTAAATGGGTCCACAATTTTTCCAGAAACCAAAGCTCTTTTTTTAGCTTTGAAATATGTTATATATGAGTCCAAATATGTTATTTCAGAATTATAAGTCAATATAGGTCTCACTAAGGTGTCAAATAAGTTATTTGACACTCTGATAGGAAGGCTGCCAAGAGAATTAGTATATGTTTTAATAGAGAACAAAACCTTTTTTGCCTTTTTTGTTAATTCAGCTGTACTATGACTAAGATTACCATTTGATTTAATCAGCAGACCCAAGTAAGGATATTCTGAAACATTCTCTATTTTTTTGTTTTTATATACAAGTATAGATGTTTCAGGCTTTTGCTTTGTTGTTAGTACCGGTAATATATAACGGTAAACGTTAGATTTGCTCGATACCTTACACAGATGGATTGTATAAGCAAATGGAGCGATCTTTCTTTCATTTTATTTTTAAAATCGCATTTTGGAATAATGTGAGGGAGATTGCTTGTCTTTAATTTCAATAACTGCAGCAGCAGACAACAAACCTTTGCCTATATATTTGCATATTTTAATATTTTAACTTTTAACTGATCGTTTACCAAACAAAACAAATTTTGCAGGAGATTAATATTATGAACAAACAATTAAGTTATTATTTCACGAAGTGTGCAATATCAAGAAAAATAATATTATTTTTTTACAATGATATTTTTTGTATCTGTGATTATATCTGTGATTATATTTTTCTATGTATTTGTTATATACTGCTGTATCTGTTTTCATATTTTCTAGTTCTGTTTTCAATAAATATATTCTTAAAATTACGCACTATTTTATTTAAGTGGTTTTATTTTGATCCCTGACGAAACTACATTATATGTTGTTGTCTTTTTTTAGTAATCAAATTTTCAAATCAAGGAATTGGTTTATTGATTACACATGGAAAAATGAGACAACAAAAAAGACATGAAAAAATAAGAGCACAAAACAAACATGGAAAATGAAACAACAAAACAGACATTGGTCGCATCTTGCACAATAGTTGTTTAAAGTGGTTATCAAAGGTACCATGATTATAATTTAATAGGCCAGACACGCGCTTCGTCTACATAGGACTCATCAGTGACGCTCCGATCAAAATAGTTACAACGCCAAACAAGTACAAAGTTGAAGAGCATTGAGGACCCAAAATTCATCCTCGTTTATTTGACTCTTGTTAATGATTGTCTCATTGGCAATCAGACCACAAATCCCTATTAACAAGTGGTGAATTAAACTGTCGTATACAGAAATAATTAAGATATATGTATAAAAAAAACTAAAGACTAGTTTAAGAAATGATGGGATGAGCAAGGTTAAATTGACATTGCGTTGTTATTATTTTTAAGATTCATTGATTGTTGGATACTTAACGTCCAGTAGCAAATCGCTCCTGCATGTTCACACTAAATGCATTTTGATGTAAACCTTTATTTGAGCAAAGGTGACCATTTACTCTTTGGTTGAATATATCTATGGGTGATGTGTTCTTTTTATGCCCCACCTACGATAGTAGAGGGGCATTATGTTTTCTGATCTGTATGTCCGTTCTTCCGTCTGTCTGTTCGTCCGTCCGTTCGTCCGTTCGTCCCGCTTCAGGTTAAAGTTTTTGTTCTAGGTAGTTTTTGATGAAGTTGAAGTCCAATCAACTTGAAACGCAGTACACGTGTTCCTTATGATATGATCTTTCTAATGTAAATGCCAAATAAGAGTTTTTACCCCAATTTCACGATCCACTGAACATATAAAGTGATAGTGCGAGTGGGGCATCCGTGTATTGGGGACACATTCTTGTTGTTATATACATTTGTATAATGTAGTTTACAATGAATCTCCAATTGCCGGAATAAAAATAATAAGATATGTGAATTGAAAGAAATAAAATGTGTTGATTTTACTTTTATTAATTACAGCTTGGTCGATACCATTGCATGCGGGCTTTAAGTTGCACCTACTTTTTGATAAAAAAAAAAAAAAACCACACACACACGCACACAAACTCCAAGGTTAAAACTCGTTCAGACAAAGCTGCGCTTGCACTGACTGTTGAAGTTCAATTAAGTACATGCATGAGATATCGCAAGCTTGAGTTTCAAGACACATTAAGGGTTTGTAGCTACTCTTGCTGAGGGCATGCTTTAAGTTCTGCGAATTTACAAGCTCGTATTTCCTATCATGATGTCCTTCATAGGCGCTTGCTGTTCACATGGACGTTATTACGCATACAGTTCCAAGTTGTAAAGTTGAAATCATCCCTTTTTTAGTTGTACGGACGCCATTAGAGTTGTTTGACCGTTATTTTATAGAAATATCTGCTTCACAGATGACGACGGATATGTTTAAATTGTTGTTATTACAATTCCCTCCCCTTTAACCAAAATATGTCCTACCTAATTAGAATTATCACCAAGGTTATACTGACATCAGTAATACGACGGATGCCATGTGTGGATCTGTCTACCCTTCCAGAGCACCTGAGATCATCCCTAGTTTTTGGTGAGATTTCTGTAGCTGATTCTTTAGTTTTAAGTACTGTCGCTTGTTTATCTTTTTCTTTATAAGCCATTGCGTTATCAGTTTATTTTTTACCTTTGAGTTTGAATTTCTCTTCGGTATCTATCGCGTCTCTTTTTCAAGATCTACGTCTAATAAATTATTTAAAAAAAGATAACAGCAATCACAGACACGTGAAAAAAAGATAACAAAAATCATAGACACTTACAAAACACACACCAACTACCAACAACCGACTCCAATGATAAACCCAGATTGAGATAAACGAACAAAGACAAAAACTGAGGTTTCATTTATTTTCGTAGGTACCAATTTTCGTGGATTAAGGAAAACCTGCATGTTCTTGGTTATTTAATTTCGTGGTTTTACCCAAGACTGCATAAAAACCTATAGACAATTTGTTATTCGTTGAGCATTTAATTTCGTGGTTCGCCTGGACCCACAAAATCCACGAACATAGGTATCTCACGAATAAAAATGAATCCACAGAATAACAAAACACGTATTCAAGATGGCTTGACTTGTTTGAAGCATATAATGTGGTGCGTTTAAACGTGTTGTACTTGATTAAACCACCCATTAACCTATCTTAGTTGGCACTGCAATATTCGTTCTATAAGTATGAGATTTGGAGCTGTAAAGACCGGGTGTAATAACTCATTTTCAATGGGAAGTTCCTGTACTAATCCTTGTTTCCACATTGTCAATTTTTACATAGAGGTCGTTTAAAGAGATTGTCTTAAACATGGGCAGTGTACATGCATATGCTCATTGCTTTTAAAATAAACAATTTTCTTTTTAAATTTTCCTCGGAGTTCAGTATTTTTCTGATCTTACTTTTTTTTAGTTTTAAGACTCCTGTTTCAATTCTTCAAATGACTGATAAGGACTTTCCGTTTTATGGAGTTCGGTATTCTTGCAAATTTACTTTACATATCAGTCTAAATTAACTATTTGTCTAAACTGTTAGTCCTTTTTGGGGCATATACACCCTTCATTTGTAATAGGTTTTAGATATCAATATTTATTTTGGCCTCGGGGAAACACCGAAGTGACATTAATTGTCGAACTGCCCATCTGGTGTAGTGAACGCGTTCTACTTGATCTATATCTTTACTAGTGGACTGTAAATCTCCAAGAGTATCGCCAGTCCATTAGTTCAGGATATCGTTTCAGTACTGGCATGAAAGTACGAATATTATTTGATTTGAATTTGCTGTTCATTCATTTTAAATCAAGGAAAGTATATCCTTCATACAAAGTTCTGATTCATAACCCGATATTGGTCATACTTTTGATCCTGTTCGGTTGTATAGGCTCTCAAATCTGAAATTTAGTAAGTTATAAAACCACTTACTAGACTTACTAAAATTATTATGCAACTACAGATGTGTACAACATTGTTTACTATCACTCAAGAGGATCACAAAATTGCATGCACAACTACACCTTTTGTCAGCGTATTATCGTTCTTCAGACTATCAAATTGTTAGCATTTATATCATCTCATTTGCAATGTTTTTGTATAAGGTTCTTTTTCAGTAGTAACAAAATTGATAAAAAAAAAAAAAAAAAAAAAGAATTCACCTGCCAAAATGAAATAGACGAAAAACATACAACGTAACACAAAACACTCAACAGAAACTAAAGATTGAGTGATTCAAATTCAATTAAATACCTTGCCTCTGCATGAGGGTAAGGAGTCCCAGCTCCATTTTGACAAACGTCGTGGTAAAAATTGAGTTGAAAATTAGCATGTCATCAACGAGGACGTTGTTTCAACAAATTGAACATAATTATACTTTGTCGTCTGTATTCAATACATGGAAATAAACTCATCAAAGATACCAGGATTAAAACTTTCTATATGCGCCAGACGTCTACAGTATTGAACTTAGTATTTAAAAATTTCAACGTTTTGTAAACTGTTAATTTATAATTATGACCATATCAATGATAAATCATGTCAACACAGAAGTGCTGACTACTGGGCTGGTGATACTATCTGGGGAATAAAAACTCCAACTGCAGTGGCATTGACCCTGTGGTTGTAAATAAACTCATCATATATACCAGGACTGATTAATTTTTTTTAATATTTTGGAACATATACTTGATCGTCTGTGTTCCAAACATGGAACAATACTTGATCGTCTGTTTTCTATACATCACTGGGGTAAAGCTCATGACCGTAACTGCATTCACGGTCATCCGAAAATGTCGGATGAAAAATTAGGTCAGTTCCTGTATTATCTGTTAAAGTGTTTCTATATCATTTTCTTTACAAATCATACATTGAAACGATGAAAATTAATAAAAGAATCACTCGGAAATCACTAATTACTTCCGAGAAATGTGCATGAAACGGGAAATTCGATTTTAAAAAATAGTGAGGATGACCGTAAATCATAATCAAAACATTTTCAAGATGACCGTAACATATAACAAGGATGACCGTGATTGGTAAAAAGATGACCGTAACTTGTAAAGGATGACCGTAATTTGTAAAGACTGACTGTAATTTATATAAGACGACCGTAACTTTTATAGGATGACCGTCAATTCTAAGAAATATCCGTATTTGTATTGAAAGCTTTTTGTTGAGTTTGTCGATCTCAATAGGGGCTCGGTTGGCGGATATAAATATGTTTCATAAATTTCTTTTTTTAAACTATAATATAATTGGCCGTATTTGGGATTTATGACAATGATAGTAAATTGCATATTTCTCGTAAACAATGAAGTATTTATTGATAACGACGTTAAAATTTTAACACAAATTGACAGCGATACGACGAAAATTTGAAGAAACATGAAGGTGTCCCTGGTACACGGATGCCTCATCTACACTATCATTCTCTATGTTTAGTGGACTGTGAAAATGGGATAAAACTGTTATTTGGCATTAGAATTAAAAAGATCATACCATAGGGAAAATGTGTACTAAGTTTCAAGTTGATTTAACTTGAAGCAGGACAAACGGACATACAAACAGACGAACGGACGAACGTACGCACAGACTAATAATACATATGGATATTCGGTAATCGAGCCCATGTGTATGGTTCCAGAGCAAGCAGATTAAAATCTTAATTTGTCATGATATATGCAGGAGGAAACACTCTTGAAATAAAACAAAAGAATCGAAGCTCTTTGTTAGAGAAGGCGATAAATGTTTACTGTAATGTTTACTATAGTGACAAAATTTTTAAAAGTTAATAGAAACAAATACAACGACAATTTTCTTCTCAATTACGAAGTGTTTTATTTTAAAAAAACACCATTTGCATAAGTTTTCAATTTATCTATTACATAGTAATGCAAAACAATAAGATATCAAGTCGACGACATGGGTATCTATAAGTTGGATGTAGAAAATGCTCAACCTCCGATTTATTTAATTTTTTTAACGAGGGACGGAGAACATATCAATCTTTTAGTTCAGAAATTTTCGTGTCTGCCCTTCCATTATGTGAATCAAGAAAAAATTCCCCAAAATAGGTAACGATTGTATCGAAAAGAGAAAATCGAGTGCACCTTTTTATGTTAGGGCATGTTTGAGGTGTATATTTTGTCTTTAAAACGTACAAAGCAAAAGTATTTGATATAGCATCTCGCTTCAGATTCTATCATTTTTATATATCAAAGCTACAGGTTGACTTTATAACGTAAAAAACTGACAGTACGAAAAGATGAAAATTGAATATATGGGTCAAGTGAAATACCTATCTAATGAATCACAAAAACAGTAGGTGTGTTCGAATAGCTATTTTTTCTAAAAGTTCTTGACGACAGTCTTTTAATTTGGATGATGAAAATGAATATCTTCGAAAAAATATGATTTTTGTTGTGTGTGATAACTAGGGTTTATAATCTCCAACCACTGAAAAAAATGGAAAACAACACGTTTAATAATTTATTGCGTCCGAAGCGCTTTTCTGGATTTACCTTCATCAGGAACGCTCAAAGCCAAACATTTGAAATCCGAAGATGTATAAGTACCGAAAATCGTTGAAGAGCTATATGTTAAAAATACCTAAAATAAATAGCCAAATTTAGTCTGCCCTTCCACGAAATATTTTATTAGAATTTTTTTTTAAATGCTTTAGAATTTTCGAAAATTCTACCTGACATCCGATCAGACAATATTTTTTAAGTTGAATCAATGCAGACAAGATCATTAACTGGTGCTCATTAGCTAGTAGATACATTTGTCTTTTAAAATACAACTGACATATAAGGATCATAATGGTGCTATGTGGATAAATTTGTCAGTTTTCAAGAGCAAAATTGGCAGAGCGTCATCCCTACAATAGCTTCCATTTCTACGATTGTGAGCATGAACTGGCGTAATGGGGAGATAATTTTGACGAAGTATAATCCTGGCTGTATGAATAACATTTCTGTATATATACAAATTGACAACGTTCCGCCTTGTGATACGCTATTCGTACAAGACTATTTTAAGGATCTACTTTGCTGGAGCTCACCTTCACTAGTTTAGTCGTATGATATTTTCAAAATATTTTCTGTGATTTTATTTGCACGACAAAATGGAAGACGATATAATATCAATGTGTACATGCATTGGCATTTTTAAAAATGTGTATTTATTATAATGCATTAAAAGGAATCCCAGAAATTAAAAAAATCTTTTGTCGTGCAGTTGGAGGCAGTGCACCGCATTTTTTTTCATTATACTTGTAAGGTGTCATTGTATCGCGCTTTTGTAGCATGTTTTCCCTACCTGTTTAGTTGCATGTCTTTTTGCAAATTCATTTTAAAAATTAAACCCTCTACCGTAAAAAAGATACATATGGTAAACTTTGCATTTGAAGCACGTCTTATTTCATCTACCTATAGGATAATACTCTCATATTACAAATGTAATATGTTTATACCAACACGATTTATCATTTGAAACAAAAAGGTAGTTATACAAATACGGATATTTCTTAGAATTGAGGGTCATCCCTTAAAAGTTACGGTCATCATTTACAAATTACGGTCATCTGTAAACCTATTACGGTCACCCTTGTTATGAATCGCTATTTCTGTTACGGTCATCTCGATTGTGATTTACGGTCATCTTCACGATTTTTTCAAATCGAAATTCCTGTTTCATGCACATTTCTCTGTAGTAATTAGTGATTTCCGTGTGAATCTTTTATAAATTTTCATCGTTTCAATGTATGATTTGTAAAGAAAATGACATAGAAACACTTTAACAGACAATACAAAAACTGACCTAATTCTTCATCCGACATCTTGGGATGACCGTGAATGCAGTTACGGTCATCAGCTTTACCCCAGTGATACATGGAACATATCCGTGGCCATCAGTATATAACATGTGATATGAATATGGTATACTCGGAACTACATATAACTGGTCTTACTATTACCAATGTACATTCGGACAACTTCCACGTCATATTAAGGAATTCTAGGATTCCCCATGGTATATTTGGCAGTCATATTATAGTTGTTATCCTGATCGGACGTCCCCATTTGATGAGCGGCCTAAAAGATAACCATTGACTCAAGCCTAGGATTGTGATATTATAGGTAATATACTGCATACACGTATCCCTATAAAATCATTACACATGTTCCATGCTTGTCTATTCTGTAGATAGTTTCATAGATTGGAAAAAAAGATTATTTGGAATACGACTTTCAATTGCATATGGCTTAAATGGGTTTGGCTTTCTTTTTTTAAACTTAAATGTACCTGAAAATACTTGCGCAAAATATGAATCGAACTCAAGACAGTTAATTTCAGTTATCCTTTTAATTTTGTATGCTTGTACATTTTCATTTTATACATATGTAAAGGACGTATTAACACAAACGCATTTCAACAATATTAAAAATTGCCTTTGCCAACAGTGAATTTATCTTTACTAAGAACAGTTAAGTAGAAGTTTATATAAACATGTTAAGATGTATCCTTTCTCAGATGATTAAAGTGGATGTAAAAAAAATTCTATTGAGGAAATGATTGTAGAAAAGATATATTAGATGTCAAGTCCGGGTAAAACAGACAATTAAGAGGCAGCTGAAAGACGGCTCCGGGTGCGAGAGTTTCTCGCTACATTGATGGCCTTCGGCTGTTGTCTGCTCTATGGTCGGGTTGTTGTCGTTTTGACACATTCCTCATTTCCATTCTCAATTTTATTCATAGTCCTGAGTGAAAACGGTAGATTTCGTATAAAATCCGATCTCTTTAAGACAATATAAAAAAAGAAGATGTTGTATGCTTACCAATGAGACAAATCGCCACAAGAGACAAAATGACACAGACATTAACAAATAAATCAACGTAATGCCGCTACAAGGCAGCACTCGCACCCCCAAAGTTGAAAGGCAGGGGTTAATATAAAATGCAAAACTTGTTTCCCAATCCACTATAAAAATCTATAAAAGGTCCCCAAATGACAATGTAAAACAATTCAAACGAGAAACTAACGGCCTAATATATGTACAAAAAATGAACGAAAAACATAAACGACGACCACTAAATTACAGGATTCTGATTTGGGACAGGCACATACATACAGAATGTGGAGGGGTTAAACATGTTAGCGGGATCCCAAACGTCCCCTAACCTGGGACAGTGGTGTAGCAGTACAACATAAAAACGAACTATAAAAATCAGTTGAAAAAGGCTCCACTCATCAGATTGATAAAAATACAAAATGCTCATTCCAGATTCGTCTCTCTAGGGACAAACAGAGGTAAGTGATCATGTAAATGACCACCCAAAAAAAATTATTTACGAGTGTAGTTAAGAATTGGCCTGTGTAGAGGGCCATGGATGCCACTTCTTTTTGATGCTTCCTTCCCAAGGGTTTAACCATTCAGCACTTCTGCGTTGACATGAATTGTCATTGATATGGTCAAAATTATTAGTTACCTGAGTGTTTACAAAACTAATCGAAATAGTAAGGAGTGTTCCACCTTAGGAATAGACTACCGTAGTTAAAACCTTCCGCAATTGTGATTCTTTAATGCTCTTCAACTTCGTACTTTATTTCGTACAAATAATTTTATTCTGGTATCTATAAAAAGTTTATTATAAATTAACTGAAAACAAATTGTAGATAATTAAACGGAGACGTAGAAAAACTTAAATCTTCATTGATACTTAATTTCGGCAACAAAAAAACTCTACTTTATGTAAACATATGGTCTAGGTGTGTAAACATACGGGTATTTAAATTTGAATAAATAAGAGTAAATATAGATTTTTAAAATCCGAGATTTTATAATAAGGCCATGCATGTTATAAACAAACAACTTTTGTAAGTACCTGCACTAACTGTAAACACTTTTAAAATATGTAATCTATCAAAATTTTCTATCTGAAGATCTGTTCAGTATTGCAGACCTTCGCTATTGCATAACTTCGAACAGGAGCGAAGAAGCAAATTTCATTTGATACCATCACCAGTCCACTTCCGGGTTCAGTAGAACGATATGATCGCTACACTAACGGGACGAAGCTTTAGATAGAATTGCGGACTAGTGTTATGAAGTCAGTAAGTGGATAAATATATTTTATTATGTAATTACAAAGTCAAGAAAGATTCTAAAGTTCAAATGTGCGAATGTTCACAAACTGTCTTTAAAGTTGAATTTGAATTGTTCGAATGTTCAATAACTCATCACACGGACACGTGATCGTATAGTGGTATAACTGTTCGTTCCTGTTGGAGTACTTCGGATATTAAGCGCATGAGTTCCAGCCTACCCACGAGGGGGGAGACCTTGGCGGAATCTCCGGTACCAATCTGTCCTCCCTTCAAGTCCAAAGCTGGATCTTATATAGTCCAGTGGTCCATAAACATGGCCCATAGCTGTAGGCCGGTTACGTAAAAGTCTGGGTGTTGAATAATACTAGTCTGTGGTTAATTGTCAAACTATGCAATTAACCTCTCAAGGATACATGTTATTTCACAGTAGACGTGGTCATTTATTGGCTGCAGGGTATATGAGGGGGGTTCAAGGGGTTTAACTGTTATGGGGCAATTTAATTCTTTGTTATCTGTTATTCTGAAAATATATTTGCTGTTAGCTGTTATTGTCTTTATTCATTGTTAGCTGTTATTGGACTATTAGTTTTTTTGTTATCTGTTATTGTGATAATATATTTGCTGTTAACTGTTATTGAAAATTGGAATGTTAGCATTTTTTTTTGACAGCCCATATTCGGTAGAAATTGAAGATTATTGAACATTGGGGTGTACCACTAGTAATATGGCAGTCCCGTATTCAATGAAGGATTTCATTAACATATACCCATCACAGATCAACACATAAACATATTAATATCAGTGAGATCTAGGACAATTCCAGTATATCTTATGATTATCCTTTGTAATAAAATCCATTTTTTTATGAACATGTAGCTTGCTGTTCGGTGTGAGCCAAGGCTCCGTGTTGAAGGCTTTTTTTTTTTTTTACCTACAAATGGTTTACTTTTATAAATTGTTACTTGGATGGAGAGTTGTATCATTGGCACTCATATATGGCACACCGTTATTATATTTATTCAATTTCGAGATATCTTATTTAGTTAAATAAGATATCTTATAAACTAATTGAGATATCTTAATAACAAAATGAGATATCTTATATATTAATTGAGATATCTGATTTATTAAATAAGATATCTTATTTATTAAATAAGATATCTTATATATTAAATAAGATATCTTATATATTAAATAAGATATCTTATATATTAAATGAGATATCTTATTAAAATGTTTATAAAGATATCTTATTAAATATATCAGATATCTTATTTAAAATATAAGATATCTCTATTAATTTATAAGATATCTTATTTACTATATAAGATATTTTTTATATAGTCTATAATAGAGATATCTTATTTACTTAATAAGATATCTCCATAAGTTAATAAGATATCTCTATTAGTTTATAAGATATCTCTATTAATTAATAAGATATCTTATAAAGTATGAATTTGAAAGATATCTTTATAAAGAAGTAAGATATATTATATACTTTATAAGATATCTTATTAATTAATAGAGATATCTTATTAACTTATAGAGATATCTTATAAACTAATAGACATATATCATAAACTTTTAGAGATATCTTATTTAATTGGTTATAAAGATATCTTATATAATATATAAGATATCTCCATAAGTTAATAAGATATCTCTATTAGTTTATAAAATATCTCTATTAATTATTAAGATATCTTATAAAGTATATAAGATATCTTACTTCTTTATAAAGATATTTTTTAAATATATACTTTATAAGATATCTTATTAATTAATAGAGATATTTTATAAACTAATAAGTTAATAAGATATCTCTATTAATTAATAAGATATCTTATAAAGTATATAAGATATCTTACTTCTTTATAAAGATATCTTTTAAATACATAATTTATAAGATATCTTATTAATTAATAGAGATATCTTATTAGCTTATAGAGATATCTTATAAACTAATAGAGATATGTTATAAACTTTTAGAGATATCTTATTAACTTATAGAGATATCTTATTAACTTATAGAGATATCTTATAAACTAATAGAGATATCTTATAAACTTTTAGAGCTATCTTATTTAATTGGTTATAAAGATATCTTATATAATATATAAGATATCTCCATAAGTTAATAAGATATATCTATTAGTTTATAAGATATCTCTATTAATTAATAAGATATCTTATCAAGTATGTATTTAAAAGATATCTTTATAAAGAAGTAAGATATCTTATATACTTTATAAGATATCTTATTAATTAATAGAGATATCTTATTAACTTATAGAGATATCTTATAAACTAATAGAGATATCTTATAAACTAATAGAGATATCGTATTTACTTTCAAATTAAATAAGATATCTTATAAAACTTAAAGATATCTTAATACTTAATAAGATATCTTGTTAAATAAATAAGATATCTTCAAATTTGAATAGATATAAAAACGGCGTGCCATACTCATACCACATTTCCTATATCTATGTAGTTTTGTTTTTTTTGGTATTGGGATAATGTTCCTTGTTTCCCGTACGTACATATTACATTCGAGCATTTCTTAATATGACAAAAAGGAAAATATATGGCCAGGGATATCTGATGAGGATCTCGATAAAGAACAGTTCAACTACATGTAGGTCCTTACTACCAGTTAACATTTTATATAATAAAGTACACAGACTCAGATCTGTGATTCTTTTCAAAGCAGAACCAAATACATTGTACAATGATAGTTCAAACCATGTACTGGGTTCCGAAGCTGCACATAACTCATTACAAACAAAGATTCATTTCGTCTTTAAGCCATTGTTCCACTACTAAACTATGTATTCTACTTACTAGTACACTTGGTACACTTAAAAACCTGATAATAAGTAACTGTTGTTCAAATAAGGCCTTTGAAAATAGTGGAATAATTGGAGTGTCAAAATTATTTTAAAGTACTTGATAAATTGCATGCTTATAATTTGTGCTTTTGATTTTTCTACCCTATATACCACTGTGCCTCGTAGTTTTATTTAAAAAAATCACACACCTCATGCATTGAAAGTGCATTTAAAAAAAATCAGAATTCAAATATATATATTCAAACTCTTTCAGGTCATTTTTTAGTAACAACAAACAAAAGAACTATGTCAATTGGACCTGCTTTGATACCATAACTGCCCTTAAATTTTTACTAGATATCATTTTTGTCTGGTATGGAGTTTCCGTATATTGTCAAGCTATCAGAATTCCAATGGGTACTAACTGTGCACTACTTATTGCGGACCTGTTTCTGTATTGTTATGAGTTACATTTAATGAAAAAATTCTGCAACGGAAGGGATTGTGCTTGATTTTCATATGATCGAGACATAATCTTTCAATCAGTCAAGGACCTGACTAATTTTTATATTTCATTAACTGTAATCTGTTTTTGTCCATTTTAATTCCTTGTTATCTGTTATAAGCCAAATCAATTTGCTGTTATGCTGTTATTTGGACCCCCCCTTTTGCCCCCCCCCCTCGTATATGTCTATAATATTCGTATACATGGTTATTAAGTGTCTAAAGGGTAAATGTATTTGTTTCAGTTATACTATATTTAATTACACTTTGATATGAAACACAATTGTGTTACACTAGTCTATGGGCCTAAATGGTCGTGCTAAAGCTTCACAACAACTGGCTTCAACAATTACAGCTAACTACTTCAATATGTACTTCATGATGCATAAAATGTAACGTCGTATCCTCGTGATGACTACACGTCCAAGCAGAATGGAACCATTAAATCCGATCCCTCTCTATCTCTGCTCATTAAAAAAGATGGTCAGTTGAAAGACAAACGTGTTGCCTCTGTCCAGCATGTATACCTATATTCGCCATTGGCATGTCAAATATCTCCTTTCATCGTGCTGTCACAACATGCAAAGCTTTCTTAATATTTTATTGATTGTAAATTTGTTGCGTTTTGAATATGCGTAAAATAATTGTCACGTACTGTACGTTAAAAAACAAACAAAACAGATAAGTACAAAGTCTTCTTATTTTTTATTTGTGCATACTCAATTGAGATCTTCAGTAGTTATGCAGAAAAAGTACACGACTTTGATAAGGACATTTTAGAATTTAAACTCTGTAATACTAATATATGGAGAAATACCTCTTTTTCCTTCTATTCGGAAGGCTGGTCAATTTATTCATGAACAGATGTTTTCTGCAGCATTATATGAAATATGGTACCGTTTAAGGAGGTTTATTTTTAACTATAAAGAATAATAAGTATTAACATATTTGTCATTTTAATTATTCATAGAATTTCATAGATATAGAAAACTGTAGGTTTTTCTTTTTATAGAAAAATATTCGAATGGTTTTTATCTCATTTTGTAGGCTTTTGAACTACTATGGAAAAGGGAAGAATGAACAAAGAAGACGAAGACAGACTTCAGTCGAATATACTTTACCTGAAAGCTAACATAAATCCTGACGATATAATAGATCATCTTTTACAAGATCATGTGATCACATTTGATCACCATGGTGATTTGAAAAGTGAAAAGACAGGCTCGGACAAAATGGATAAATTGATTAAGATTTTGAGATTTGCGGGAACTAACTCGTACAGGAAATTTGTAGACTGTTTAAACAAAAGTGGATATTCGCATGTTGCAAAACAACTCTTGCCAGGTATGCAACTAATTTTGATAGTCATGTTTGTTATATTTGTATTTACACTTCAAATGAAAGGTATAAAACACGTTACTCAAAGACAAGACTTTTTGAATGAAATGACCAACAAAAAAAAATTTCAAATAGGGAAAAACTATGAACAATGCTGATGGAGCAAGCCACATAAGACAATGTCTACCGACTAATTTACAAGTAAAAATGTACTAAAGGGCACAATCATAAATGGGTCACTGGCTTCGGTGAATTTCAGGTGTCAGACCACCAATTACTCCCTCCAATTTAGAACGTAAAAGTAGTCCTACTCTGACACAAAATAGTGCTTTTGATGTCTTTGTTTACTTAAACTAAGCAACAAATTTGCAGAAATAAAACTTTTAGTGAAAGGGAAATATAGTTAAACTATTTTGAACCAAAATTCACTTGTCTATGAGTTTGCGATAAAAATTCTAATTAATGCGCTACATAGATACACTATTTTAAGATTTCCAGAAAACCAGAAGTTATTTTGGTAGTACCTTTGTTTTCAAGATCAGAAATTTGTTATAAGACTTTAAACATTGGTTGAAAAATGGCATGTAGAAAGGTGATACATGTACAATTCAGGATATACCTGGTTTCCTTGAAGTTAAACTTAAGGTAAAATATTTATAAAAGCTGTGAAAATTGCAAAATTTGGTTGAACAGATAGGGATTTTTAATTGGTGGTCTGACACCTTCAGTCAATAAAACTACATAGACCTATATTTACATGAGCAAAAGACAGCAATTGCATATTATTTTCATTTTTCCCATCTGACTATACGACTAACGGAAAAATGAAAAGAGGTGTATAGGTGTAGGGAATACCGATAAAGAGGGGAAAGATACCAGAGGGACATTCAAACTCATAAATCGATAATAAACTGACAATGCCATGGCTAAAAAAGAAAAAGAAAAACAGACAAACAATAGTACACAAAACACAACATAAAAAAAATAAAAACTAAGGGAGCTACCATTTGATTTTTATGGGGGCGGGGGCTAGGATGAAAAATGTTGTCCTGCATTTTTTTTTTAGTTGTAATCTCTGTCCTGCCTTTTTATTTTTCACTCTATTCGGTCATGCCTTTTTTTTTATTAGTTTATCCTGACTTTTTTTTACCTAAATTGTCATCCTGCCTTTTTTTTTTTACTCAAAACTCCTGTTCTGCCTATTTTTTTCAAATTTCATCCTAGACCCTCCCCCCCCCCCCCCCCCATAAAAATCAAAAGGTAGCTCCCTAAGCAACACAAACCTATAATGATAGTTTTTTTTATCACATTATGCATTGACTTATAAAAAAGAAGATGTGGTATATGATTGCCAATGAGACAACTGTCCACAAGAGACCAAAATGACACAGACATTAACAACTATAGGTCACCGTACGGCCTTAATCAATGAGCAAAGCCCATACCGCATAGTCAGCTATAAAAGGCCCCGATATGACAATGTAAAACAATTCAAATGAGAAAACAAACGGCCTTATTTAAATAAAAAAAAGAACGAAAAACTAATATGTAACACAAAAACAAACGACAACCACTGAACTGCAGGCTCCTGACTTGGGACAGGCACGTACATAAATAATGTGGCGAGATAAAAATGTTAGCGGGATCCCAAACCTCCCCCTAACCTTGGACAGTGGTATAACTTAGCTAGTTTTCCATTTTGTTTTGAAAGATTCTACGGCAAATGATTTAAAGTCAGGATTATTAACAAATACAGAAGATACCGGAAGATATGCTACTGAAAACGAGGAAAATTTACTCAAAGAAGGATCAGAATACAGCAACACCAACAACTCACAAAAACCACAGGGAATCGCTGCTGATTCGAATGTTGCAGACGGTCCCATAAAACCAGAACAAAATGTCGGACGCACATCTCTTGAATCAGCAACAGCAAGTACTTCGGAAGAAACAGGTTATGATGAAATTCCACCAGAGGATGATACAGAATACGATACCCTACAATTTACAGACACAACTGACCTATGTCTGCGAATTCCATTTAAGGACGACAAGTTAGAAGAATCGTCCCAGTTTAATTACTACAAAACATACACGGAGCTGTTGTCTCTCCCGGGATGGTGTCCAAGAATAAATGACACAAATGTAAGTTGCGATAGAGAGTGTCTAGATGGGGGGATGGGGTTTTTCAAGTCTGTACTCTTTAATTTTTAAGCTGTTTTTCTCTATTTTTATAAATTTAATCCAGTTTTCTCCATTCTTTATATTTTAGCCCCCATTGTTCTCTACTCGTTATTTTTGGCCTGTTTGTCGCTATTCAGTTACTTTTTGGCCTGCTTTTCTCTGTTCATTATGATTTTTGCCCTTTACTGGACTTTTGCCAATTATTCTCTATTCTGTAAAGCGCATCCAGACCCTCATATGGACGTTACTTATGGCGACTTTTAATATAGATTTAACTTATTTATGGATCTGACAAACACATAATCAATTTCAAAGGGTGATTTGACATTTAACAAGAAAATGAATAATATATTCATTACAGATGCTTGTCTTGTTACCGTTTAAATTATTGTGCTGTCTATCAAACACACCAGATTGAACAAAATATCGTCTTTTTTCTTGACCAAATTATTTATTATAACGTAAACGGGAAATTAAGCTGGTCAATGGGAATTTGGTGTTGATGACAAGATCAATCTTGTGGCAGAAATCCTTCATAGAAAAATGTACTCGTATCCATATCTACGTGCATATCTTTTTGAATCTTCGAAAATCAAGTTTTAAAAGTAGTACACAAAAGTAATATATTCTGATCTTTATATGTTTTACCTTAGATTTAAGTGTAGCCTTCTCTCAGAAATTTCAGATGTGCAGTAAACGGGTATTTTTTTCAGATGAGAAACAATTTAGAAAATGGCAACAATGAGTATAATTTTAACATTAAAATCATTTGTGATACATATAAATGAAATAATATAAAGCTAAAAGAATGAATGTCACATTAATTTATTTATAGCACAACAAAGTAGTGAAATCTCTGAAGAATGAGGAATTTTTTATATGGTATAGCAAACAGAAAGAAGCTTTTATCATAACTCTAAGGTATAATGCCAGTAAATGAATTTGTGTGCATTTTTATCCATAGTGTCGAGGCCGTTAACAAAGCTATTTTAGTTTAGTTCTTTTCTTTGGATGAAGCTGTCGTATGTGCTAACATTTCTATTTTTACATATTGTGTATCACAATATAGAATTCACAGGGTGACACGTGCTTGTCAGTCCTCAGAAAATGCAGGAAATATTTGCGGCCGGTCACTGAACAAACAACTATCAACAACTATTTGGTTGATGTGAAGGGTTAAAATTGTAGTGAGTTTTTTGAAGGACTGATCAAATCGTCTTTTCCCATATTGCAGTAAAACCAATGATTAATAGAGACGTAATTTTGAGTTTGCTAAATGTATAAACATACATACAAAAGATTATATCTGTCCCGTTCAACGAACATTTTCTTATTGGCAGTACACAACTTCATGATGCAGAACCTACTAATTGTATGATTTATAAATTCGTTCTCGTATTGAATATGAATGAAATATTTGCCGCTATACTTGGACAAACTTCTATCGGTATCAATTAATCGATAAGAAATGAGAAAATGGAAAATAGTTCTACCTTTTCAGTTCTAATGTAACTATTATATCATCTTTATCTGAAATTTATAGTGTAGAAGTTTAATTTATATATTACTACAGCTGATTTATTATAAGTAGTGTATGGTTTTGTTTTATTTAAAAGATTACGGGTACTCTGAAACTTTGAACTTAGTGATTTTTCTTTCTTTTTCATTTACAGTACCACCTTGCACCGAGCCGGTTGTATTTATGTCAAAGTGAAAACAAGAACGGATGGAACTGATAATTTATACAGAGTATCAAAGGAAAACGAATTTAAATCACTCTTAGAATTGTTTAAACATTACATTAACAAAGGTTTACCGACAAAATTCATTAAGAAATAAAACATTAACGAAACTTGTGTTTTGATGTGTTATTATTCGTCTAGATTAACCGACATTTCCGCCATTTATCTTGGTCTGCCCAGCCTGCAAAAATTCAATTTATAAATTCGTTCTTAAACTAAATATGCATCATCATTCATGAAATATTTACCACTGGATATTGCACAAAATACATTCAGTTAATCAATTATAACATGTATAGTTACTACGAAACTACTTTTAAACGTCTCATTTAAAGTTTCAAAGTAAATAACCATGAAAATTAAATTTAAAATATTGTATTGTATTGTTTATTTGTGTGTTTCTGTGTTCTGAATGTTCTTGCATTTTTTTTTAACGTACTCCTGTCATGTAATGTTGTCATCTAGTGTTAAATATATATTACATTGCCATAGAAGCGCGAGGTTTGGATACCCTCAAAACCAGGTTCAACCCACCTTTTTTTCTTATAATGTCCTGTACCAAGTCAGGAAAATGGCAATTGTTATCTTATTGTTCGTTTCGTCGTGTGTTGCATTGTCGTTTGTTTTTGTTGCACTTCAGTGTTTGTATTGTTTCGTTGTTTTCCTCTTATAGGTGATGTGTTTCTCTCTGTTTTAGTTTTTTCTCAATCGATTTCTCAATCGATCAGCGGTATACTACTGTTGCCTTTATTTACACGAACTGTTCAATTGTAGCTTTCATTTTCAAACAAGAAATAAGAGACTGGAGAACTGTTACTGACACTTGTCTGTGTTCATCCAACAACAAATGGAAGTTTTTAACGACCTTGACTGGCTATACAGCCCTTGCACGGTCGGTATGTGTTCATCCAAATCTCTTATATGCTTTTTAAAGTACAGGAGCACATCATGAACAATCAAGCATGTGTATTGTCTTGGATACTATTATAGATATTTTACAAGTTTGTTTTTAAATAATTCTTATCAAAAACGAGAGTGCACACGCTTAAATATGTCTCGCCTGTCTAACTTATCATTGCATGTATGTTATAAGTCTGTAACATGAAGGTTCTCCCACAAGTATCATATAGACTGAACATTATTAATGTTCTATGATTATGAGGTCATGGTAAAATGAATAGACCCGACAGACATGTACACCTTACCATCGTTCCGTACATCAAATAAAGTTGATCTGTTGCTTATAGTATCTGATAACGGGACAAAATAACGAAACCTTATCATTGACAAATGAACCATGAAAATGAGTTAAGCCGGTAAGAAAATACCTGTCAAGCTATAAACTATATAGTTGACCCATTGCTTATAGTATCTAATAAACTTAGAAAATACCAAAACTGATCATTGAACCATGCAAATGGGGTCAAGGTAAGATAATAACTGTCAGACAGAATTGTGCTATTTATAATTGTCCCATACACTAAAATTAGCTGACCTACTGCTTATAGTATTTGAAAAACCAACCACAACACAAAAATTTACCAATGAACCATGAAAATGAGGTCAAGGTCATATGATATCAACAAAACGGACATCTTCCCCTTACATTCATTCCATACCTTACCTTACCTCTGTATCTTTAACCTCCTAGATAGGAGAACCACACCAGTGTCTTCATAGTATGTCTAACAGTAATATCATCCACCTGCATGCTTTATATGTAGTGCAGTTGAAGTTCTATACCAGTGGCGGATCCAGCCATTTTAAAAAGGGGGGGGGGGGGGATTCCCAACCCAGAGTAACTATATGCTACCATTCAAATGCATTGATCGGCCAAAAAAAAGGGGGGGTTCCAACCCCCGGACCCCCCCCCTGGATCCGCCACTGTATACCATTGAATTTCTGTTTTATATACAGGTTATTTACCCATTGTTCATTTTTCGAATCACAGTTGTTGGTTAATACACCTTTTGCGATTGAAGATTTCTTCTTTAAACTTTTGAAAACAAGCAGTGTAAGGAAGGTAATCAAGTAATCAAACATATATACATTCACATAAACAAGTTATTGCCTGTAATCTAGAAAAACGCTTCTTTTTGGCCCCTTGTTCCTAAATGTTCAGGGATATTAACCCCTAACTAAATCAAAGCCTTCCCTTCGTTATATGGAACCTATTGGTACCATGTCTGAGAGATCCATACAGTTAAACATAAGTTATTGCCCAGAAACTATAAAAATGCTTGTTTTTGGCCCTTAATTCCTAGACTGTTTGCCCAATAACCTTTAAAATAAATTTCAACCTTCTACTTTATGGTATTAACATTGTGGTACAATATCAGAGCAATTGAAATACATATACACAACTTATTGTCCTGAAAGTAGATAAATACTTGTTTTAGGCCCTTAATTTCTAAACCGTTGGGACCATAACCCCCAAAATCAATCCCAACCGTCCTTTTGTGGTTACAAGCATTGTGTTAAAATTTTATTGATTTCTATTCACTTATACTTAAGTTATTATCCAGAAACCATCCATTTTCGGACCATGACGATGCAGATGACGCTGACACGATATCAATATACAACCGAATTTGTTTTTTATTTTTGCGGTCGTATAAAAACTTCTTTTTTCCAGCAGTCATTGAACCATGAAAATGAGGTGAAGGACAATGGTCATATGACAGACAGAAACTTGGTTTCATAAGGTGTCTGCATAAAGGGCATGAAGTATTCAGGTCTTCCACCTTCTAAAAAAAAAAGATTTACACAAATATTTTATGTTAGCTAGAAAGTCGGAATGCACTTTAATTAAATTTTGATAGATGGTGGTTATTTTAAGAAACCATTTAAAGGAAATATATAACTAAAATTTATGCTTGGTTGGGGTCAAACACCCCCCCTCCCCCATTACATTTATTTTTGGAACAGCCCTCATTTAAGAGTGAAAATAATTATATCAAATAATGGACAGTGCCTTCTTTTTTGTTAGTCACCTTGAAACTGTTTTGTAGGTGTACATAAAAATAGCTTACACCAAGATAAAGATAGAAGGTTTTATGTTACAACTTAAAATATGCTACTCTTACAATGCTTTTAAAATATTCAAATGTTCACATTTTCAACCACAAATAGATATATATTGATTGATAATTCGTTGCTAAATGTCCAGTGGCAAATTCAAAATAGATATAAGAAGGCTAATCACTTTTACAAAAAAAAACGAAACAAAAAAATATACTAGGAATTTCACATTTTTCATGTCTGGGCCTTTCATAGTAGATTATATTGTATGTTTTTTTCTCATTGTTGAAGGCTGTACCTATAATTGTTTACATCCACTTCATTTTAACTTTGGTGAACAGCTGTTTCATTGCCAATCATACCACATCTCCTTGTTAATATACTTTTTTTTTTAAATTTAAAATGCTTCCATTGACTAAGTCATCATGTTTTAGAGCTTGTTATACAAAGTTGTATTAAATAATGTAGGGTCTTTGGTCATCAGATTTATATTATCTTATTTTACTTTGTATGATTTTTTTTTAAGTTCAAGTTTAAGTGTGGTAATGCTAAATTCAAAAGGTTCCTTACTGCAAATATGTTTTCACTTTATGCCAAATATGTGATCACAGGTGTGTTATTTCTATTTTTATTTAATAAAAGAAAAACAGACAACTGAAATACAATAATCTATTCACAAATTGTATTCAAACATGTATTCTCCAACAGTCATACAAACAAACATTCAAGAAGTACATATTTGATGTTTTATACAAAAGATCTGCTAAGAAACAATTCTGACACTGTATAAACCTAATTGTAGCAGTATATTCTAAGACATTTTGATATCAAGCATTCATCTTGATGGCATTTATTCAGTTTGTGTCTTTTTAAACATTTTTCAAACATTTTTCTTTTTTGCATAGGCTTCAGACTTGTGATGGTCACATAGTGAGAAAATTTGTCAAGAAATTTACATTTCAGTTAAAAAGTTATTCCCATCAAACTTACAGATTTAGAAATTTTTTTTTTAGTTTACTACAGAACTTTTTAGAACCAATTGTTTAAGGTTGATAATCAAATATTTTCTTGAATTCCTGATATCAAAGTTTTTCCATTTTTAAATAGACAATCATGTTATTAAATGTGAAAACTAAAACAACCTTTTGTAGCACATATAATATTGACTGTAAAAATAAAGGGATTTCTAGAACAAATAAACATGGTCATAAATAGTAAATAAGTATAAACAATTAAAAATGTCTTGTTCAACAGAACATCAGCACTATTTGTGACTTGATAGCAGTTACTTTTTAATTTTCATACATTTTCTGAAATCATTTATAGATTAAAGAATACAAGTCTTCAAATTCATTGAAACGTTTGTGGCAAAGGTTTTCAAAATAAATGTCTAAGCTTCTAAGATACACATTATTTTACTTCTGTTTCACATGAGTGCTTAAAAATATTTGAAGAAATTGCCTATTACAAACACATTACTGATTTAAAGACTTGTCTCCTTTAACACATGTACAAATCCACACTTTTATTCTTATCAATCTCCTTTTGATTATAAAGTCTGTCCAATTTTAGTCATCTTTTTTTAAAGAAAAACATTTTCAGAATCAGGGTTTGGATTAGTTAGGTTTCATTTTACACAAACAATGAAAATCATTCTATTTCACAATATAACTAGGTATTTCTATAATTGTGTCTACTTTCTAAAAAGGAATGTTTGAATAGCACTGTGTAGAAAACATAATTCATTTATCATTTTCTGTCATGTAAAAGGAATTCTATACATAGAGTTATTTACTATATGCTAGTATTAATTGCTGTTGGAATATGAAGTGAAACAGTTTTACCAAATTAATTTCCAATAAATGTATCAGCTTCTTGCAGACATCTTTTTTTATAGTTATGATTTTATTAAGTTACTTTTTCACTGCAGAAAAAAATCCACAATAGCTAAACTATAACTGGTCTTTACATTATATCTATGTGCTAAAAGGCTACTCAAAAGTTTTATGACTTTATGATCTATTTAAATATGTATATGCGATCAGCTCTATAATTTTTTACAACCGACGGTCGTACTACAGTAGAATACTTGAAAGAAAAGAGCACTTAAACTTTAAATACTATTACATTTAAATACTTCTACTATCCAATCTGGTCCAACTATTAGTTAGACCTATTTGCTGATATGTATTTCAAGTTGAAAACTTTTGAATTTTTGTGAAGCAAAGAAAAAATATATATCTAACATAAGACCTTTCAACTGAAACTCAAATATTCAATCTGCATTAAAAATTTCACACATTCAAGCATACCACGAGCATATTTAATTACATGAAATTATATATAAGTATTTCTGTTGTCATAAAAAGGACAACTGCTAATGGTTGAATGGATGATTAATCTGCTGGTGTTATATTTCTTCAAACGTTATACAAGTTTTACAGTCATGACAGTTTGTTTACAGAATGTTCCATTTCATGTTAAATATACTGTAAATTCAGAAATCGTTGCAATTTTTTTATCATTGCAAAAAAGTGACAGGGTTATAATGGAAATAATTTAAACTTGCATTTTGATATTCTTATATGAATTAAACAGGATTTTTATCAAAATCACAATAATAAAATCACATTTTAGTCTTAAATGACAAAATCGCAATAATAAATGCACGCAATAATTTCTGAATTTAAAATAATCAAGAGGGTTATATAAACAAATCCCAGTGTACAAATGATATATATCCATGCAATTTAGAGTTTGCTTTTAAAGTGATGATGGACTATAACAAACATCTTTTTCTTGGTTACAGAAAGTATTCACATTGTAAGTACTGTCATTTTTAAAATCAACAGAATGTTTTTAATGAAAAGAAAAACAGAACCATATAGCTGTAATCTAAGATTTACAATAGTAAATACATCCATCTAAAGAAACATAGTTTACCCTATTAACAATTTCAAACACTAAAATCAAACTATTTGTGCAAAACACACCAATACCTAACCCTAACCTAGTTCAATATAGTCTGTTGGTACTGATTTCATACACATAGTGTATATAACTGATAACTGTGTGAATAAAAATTAGTCTCTTGTATATATTAACCTTAAGTCATGACAAATGAAACCAACTAATAAATACATAAACAGCCGTTAAACTGTGATAACATGAGAAGAAATCCAAGCAGCATACATGTATTTTTCACTATAGTTTTTGTAGGAAGTGATGTACACAATGTCCAATCTCGTTAATGTGTATGTAGTCAGCTTAGCATGAATTGTGTCACTGAAGTTCAAACTTCATTTAACCAAGGATGTTGAAGACATTCCTCTGCAGTTGCACGTTTCTCTGGATCGAATTCTAACATGGGGACTATAAAATCTCCAAATGCTCCCGCTTCCTCTGGCGTCCATTCATACTTTTCTTGTAACACCTCAGTTAGAGCCCATGGTTTTAGTTTTAAAATGTGTTTCAGCTCACCTGAAAAGTATTAATTAATAATTAGAAATTAATAGTAAAATAATTAAGAAATAATTCATGGGGGCTTGAATATATCGTGATTTTACCACGGGTTGGCCCTTTATGACAAATATTTTACCCCTGAGCGATAGCGAGGGGTAAAATATCGGCATAAAGGGACAACCCGTGGTAAAATCTAGATATATTCAAGCCCCCATGAATTATTTCGATTCTGATAGGACACATACGGCAATTCTTTTGGATCGAAGCGCTCTAGGTGTAGGCAAATATTTGCCGTTCCCATAAATAAACGCACTAATAAACTAGCGTAAAAGAACGGAGCAAACTGCATTAGTGACATGCTTAAACTATTTAAAATAATGTATTTAGACAGTTTTGGATGAATTTGAATGATAATTTATTTATATGTCTTATATGATGTACAATAAAGGGCTTTTGCCACATTTTAGCATCATTTGTGTATGTTTCCTTGTGATGATTTTCGGATTCACAAGCGTGTATTTTCCCGTAAAATGCTTACATTCTAACGTCATTGTTCTATGACGTCGGGTATCTCATTCATAAAAAAGCATATGACGTGGGAGTACAATCGGAACAGCACTGGCAATATATTCATATTTTACCACGGGTGTGTACTCAAAGCGTTTGAAGGACGTCATGTTAGAATGAAGATTATAATGTTTGTTTCCTTACATATATCCATAAAATGCTAAGTGTTTGTTGCAATTATACCTAAAATGATTTTCATAGATATCTAATTTACTAGACTTTTGAACTTGAGTGCTTGTGTTATTAAAATCGTGTTGAATATGTTGCAAGTTCCTGATATTCTGATGGAGTTTATCATATTTTAAGCTGAGTTTGACTTTGTCACAACTCTGCTAAAATAACACATGAATAAATACAATGTTGAATAAAATGATATAACAATTCCAAATACCCATCTAGTTAGATTCCATAAAAAAATAAAACAATTCTTAAGTAAGCATGTATCTGTTTTAAAATCAGTTGCACACATGAAATAATCCTTACCCCGTCTATTAAAGAATTCCCTGGAATATTTGCCGGCCAGTGCTATATGGCGAGGTATTGGCCCTAGAAGTTCTATAATATGGGCAATGTGGTCTTCATCTCTAGAGTAGTCTTCTCCCGAATGAGGCTCAAATAAATAATCACCAACTATCAACTCAAATGCCTACAAATATATAGAAATTATATTTAATATATTACGTCATATGAACAAAAAGTGTTGTCAACAAAGTCGATGACAAGACGGTCAATAATAAAAAATATTTGTAATCTTTAATCATAACATCTGTTCAACTACAATTATATTGTTCACTTAGCAGATTTAGTAATATGTAAGAAGACGACAGATATGTTCCAATTGTCATCACTACAATCGTGTCCTCTTTTCCTCGAATATGACCTACTGAATAATCACCAGATTTGTAAGTGCATGACCTCGAAGGGTGTCACATTTGAAGCATCTTCTGCTAACCATCCCATAGCATGTAGGATAACCCCTGTTTTTTTGGTGAGTTCATGTAGCCCAGTTTTTTGTTTTCTATGTTGTTTTTTGTATACTGCTGTGACTTTCATTGTTTTTTCATTTTTTGTCATAGGACTTGGGAGTTTGAATATCACTTTGGTATCCAGCCTCTCTTTCAAGTTATATAAAACATAAAAAAAGTATAATACAATAGAACCTACCATACATGCAGTACTCCAGATATCTGCAGGAGGACCATACCCTGCCCCTATCAATACCTCAAGACATCTATATTGTCTTGTCTGGATATCTTCTGTAAACCTGTGATACTGAAACATAAATATATAGATATATTTCCTTTTTTTAATTATGAAGTGATCATGAAAGAAATCATTTTTTAAATTTTTTTTAAAGACATGACCAAATGTCTCACTAATTAATTCTGTTATTCCAAGTTTCAATATCCTATCTGTTTATCTTCAATTCTAACATGACGTCTTTCAAACGCTTTTGAGTACACACCCATGGTAAAATATGAATATATTTCCTGGGCTGTTTCAAACGTCATATGCTCTTTTATGAATGGACTTCCTGACATCATAGAACATGGACATATGAATACATTGTATAAGTATTTGATGTGAAAATATACGCTGGTGAAAATGAAAATCAACACAAGGAAATGTAAACAAATGATGCTTAAATGTGTAATATGCCATATTTTTTTTAAATTTTAAGACATATAAGTAAATTATCATTTAAATTCATCCAAAACAATATAACAATGTTATTATAAATAGTTTAAGCATGTCACTAATTCAGTTTGCTCTATTATTTAATGCCAAATTAATAGTGCTTTTATTCATGCGAACCGCAAATATTTGCCTCCACCTAGAGCACTTCAATCCAAAAGAATTGCCGTATTTGTCCTACTTGAATTGAAATAATTCATGGGGGATATCGCTCAGGGTAAAATATTTTGCAGTAAGGGGTAAAATCACGATATATTCAAGCCCCCATGAATTATTTCTTAAGTATTAATAGTCTCTACCATGTCTCGATACCTCCTTACTTTGAGTACAAGAGGTTGTAGATTTGAACCTCTGCTTTAAAATTGGTATTTTGGTGCTTCTCCACCAAGATTGTGGCATATAAAGTGCACTTTCATTTATTCCTTTTTTTTCCCTAATGAGCATTTTTAGAGGAAAAACTTATTTCCTTGACAAAATATTAGTACACATGATTAAGCTATACATTATGTCCAATCTATTATCAATGTAATATATGAACTGCCAACTTATGGCAAATAATATGGAATCTTTTAAATAAGTGTTATTTGCTTTGGTAAAAACAATTATCGAACTATGGTTTCATAAACAATATAAACTTACTGTCCAACAGGCATTTCCTAAATCAGCAATTTTAACAGGAATGTCACATTCTTCTCTCACAGGATCTGGTCTGGCAGCATTTGCTTTCCCACCTAAAAATACATAAACATATATTCAATCTGAAATATTTGAAGCCTTCGTGCTAATATATATTATGTTAAAAGAATGCACAGGCTAAAATGTTTTCCTTCTTTACTAACCACTGATTTGATGCTGATAGTCCGAAATATAAAGCTTTACTATTAACTTTAGTATCACATAAACTTAACAAGATCCAAGAAAATGAGGTCAAGGTCAGATGAACTATGCCAGACAGACATGTACACCTTACTATCAACCTATGCATTTCATATAGATGACATATTGCTTGTAGCATCTAAGAAACAAACTTAACTATGAAAACTTAAAATTGACCATGAATCATGAATATGGTACCAGGATTATAATTTAGAACGCCAGACGCGTGTTTCATCTATATAAGACTAATCAGTGAGGCTCATATCAAAATATTTTTAAGCCAAAGTGTTGACTACTGGGCTGGTGATACCCTTGGGGACGAAATGTCCACCAGCAGTGGCATGGAACCAGTGGTGTACATAGTTATCAATGGTACCAGGGTTATAATTGAGTACACCAGACGCGCATTTCATCTACATAAGACTCATCAGTCACGATCATATCAAAATATTTATAAAGCCAAACAAGTACAAAGTTGAAGAGCATTGAGGATCCAAAATTCCAAAAAGTTGTGCCAAATACGGCTAAGGTAATCTATGCCTGGGATAACAAAATCCTTAGTTTTTCGAAAAATTCAAAGTTTTGTAAACAGGAAATTTATAAAAATGACCACATTATTGATATCCATGTCAAGATCAGATGATACCAGCGGGTGAGACATATTAAATTATTGATTCAGATACATATATATAGACTAGATGATCACCATTTCCTATTTCCTATAAGAAAATTTGTTGATAATCTTTTATCTTACACCTGACAGCAACTTACTTGAAGAATCTGTTTTATCACTGGGAGTCTGACTACTTGGACTATGTGAGCGTCTATTTCCCCTGTGGTCTTGGGCTTCCTCTTGTGGCACTTCTTGATCCATTGCTGTCTCACATTTACTAGAAAAGTTTGTATTCATATCACCGTTCTGAGATTCAAATCCATTACACATAGGAACGTCCCCTGCATCGTGTACAACCTCTGAATTTTGTTGTCCTTCCTCAACTGATTTCTTCTCATTTTCCACATTTAATTTGGATTCAACCTCTTTGATATTTAAGTCTATAATGTCTGGTTGACACGTTTCTGTGGATTTTTTTTCAACATTATTTTCGTTTGCATTTTCAGTTTTTGTTTCATTCACAATATTTTTCTCTTTAACTGAAAAACAAATAGCAGTTTAATTTATTTTTTATTTATCATATTTATGCACTTGAGTCTCGATAAGTTTCAAATAAAGTAATAATAAGCATGCAAAATATTCATATTTTCCCACAAATAAATATTAATGAAGAGACATAATTTTATTCCTTGCATTTTTCTAAAGAGGCGTGAAAGTGATAAAAAATCACATGTAATACACCTTTGATCTAACAGACACCCAGCTAATTCTAAATTTTAAACAAATGTATTATGCAAGTTGCAAATTTTGGAACAGGATTTCCAGTAGGCAGAATTTGTAATATTAGAAGCCAAAATTGCTGTCCATGAACCAAAACCATGAAAATGCATAGCACCTTACAACTAATAAAGATAACATTAAACCCCAAATTTCAAATCAATATGATGCAGAGCTGCTGAAGAATGATGACCGAAATATGAAGAGCACATGCTGCTATCCGTTACCCATGTTAGACTAACAGCGATGATCTCTAGTCCTTTCACACAACAAATTGAACAATATCTAGTTTCAGCCAATTATCAAAATTTCCCACAAAATCCTATTAAATTGTAAAGACAAACAAGCATGGGTATTATGTGGTAACTAACTCTTATAAACCAGATATAACAGGGAAACTGTGCAAATCACTTCTTTCAGTGTCAAGTTTTATATAAATCCAAATGCTGAAAAGAAGAACATGCTTTATAATAAATCAATACAGAAGTGTAAAAGGTGATTAATAATTGAGTTATCAAACGAAGTTTACATCTATCAAGGAAGTTATCTTAAAAAAATATTGCAAGTCTAAATTTCTTGATGAGAATTGGTCTAAATGTGTTTTAAAAAAAGGTATAAATGCCTCAATCATGTATACCGCCAACTTGACTTGCAATGATACGTCACTTCATATTTACCTTTATTATTATTATCTGATTCTGTAATAGTTATTTCACTATCATTTTTGGTTATATTTGCTTGTTCAATCACAGGTGATGCGTCAGAGCTAGGGACAGTACTTTCACTATTGGGCAATGGATTAGAACTTTCAGAAGTTGGTGAAATGAGATTAGAGCTGTCCGAAATGGGTGAAATCAGGTTAGAACTTTCAGAGCTAGGCATATTTAGACTGGAAGTTTCAGAATTTGGCAGATCGCTGGTTTCTGTGTTGTCTTGATCAGTTTGGTCCATGCCTTCCCCTGTTGGGTTCCCCTCTGGAAAATTATTGATACTGGCACTCTGTGTCATCTGTAATGTTAAAATATATCAATAATTTCTCATGTATAAATTAATCACTCAGTTCCTCTGTTTCTGCTTTCAAAACAATATCTATAATGAAGACTAAACTACACTTTATTCATTTTCTGATTACCTATGATGTTGTCTGCCCGTTCGGCCTTGTTTTTTTTCCAACTTTTCCTGTGTGTCTATCTCCCAGTTGAAAGTAACTGATATTTTTTTCCTGTGTGTCTATCTCCCAGTTGAAAGTAACTGGTATTTTTTGGTATATGTAATTACTTATTTTTATACATAGCAAACAAAGAGATCACAAGTTCACAACACTGACACAATAATTAATGCTATATATCAAATTCAGGAAATGCAAACAGTTTATAGCATTTGTGAATATGTGAATCTATGTTATAACATTCTATTTACTATCAAATATAAAATCACTACTATCATTTATGATTTAAATTTTGAAATGAAAGATATTTCAGATTTTTTTTATGTTAATGTTAATCTTTATCAAATAACAGTTCAGAGTCAGATTCACTATTTCCTGCTAAAAAAATCAATCTAAATACATCATATTTCTGTGACAGAGGTGCAGATTGATAAACACAAATACAATGAATACATACATACATACTACATACAATCTTAAGTCAGAAGTGATACAATAACAACAACATAAAACATGTAAGTTCTATACAATTGTAAGTTCAATGGTCATAATTGTGTACAGTATATTTTCGTTAAAAGACCTGTCAAAAATTAGAAATTACCCCCCCCCCCCCCCCCCCCCAAAAAAAAAGATGAATAATATCCATTTTTTAAATTAATTTTAATACAAATCAAAATAGATACGAAATAAATTTATTGTAATTTTATTTTTCCCAGAATTAAAATTATACCCTTAAAATCTTTTTACACTAAATTTTTACATTTTGCTATCTGAGGTAGTAGTATCCAAAATGTTGAAATACGACAAATGTCAGGTTCTTCTTCTTAGTGTATTCAGTGAAATATTTTACATATTTACCAAAAACAAACCCTGCATATCCAGATATCCACTTTATGGAATTTACTGACAGAAAATATACCAGTCGTTGGTTCACTTGTGTTCAATTTTACATATTTGAAAACTTAATAATTCAAATCATAATGCAAGATATTTTGAAAATTGAAACAAACAAATTTTACATTGATATACAATTACAGCAGTTCATTGTACCATTAAACTTTGGGATACAATATTTGATTTTAAAGGGATATACTATCAAAACATATGTTGAAAGGTAGGAAAAGACTTTTAAAATCATCCCACAACTACTTTACTTTCTTTAAGTCATTTGCAGTCCATCAAATGGAAAGATGTGTGTTCAAAAATAAAATTCAACTTCCTACCTTCATTTTAATAGAATAGTTCCCCCAAAAAAATTTGAAATGTGTACACTTAACTGATTTTCTACCTTAAATTTAATAACATACTAACTGCTGTAGATTATCTATGGTAGATTTGCAACAGGGATGTGTTGTTTCCAGAAAACCAAATAAATAAGCATCTTTATAAAGAGCTGGGCAAGAGGATATAAGCAAAGGGAAGACTGATAATTTGCAAAATGGGTATGGTTAACAGAATCAAGAATGCATGATTTACTAAAAGATATACAAATTGATAAAAAAAATAAAAAATTGTCATCTTTCCGTAAATATTCATTATTTTAGTGCTTTTATGGGATATAAAAATCCTTTTCTTCATTTAATTTACAGATCAATTAACTATTGGTTTAATTCCTTGAAAAAGAAGCAATATAATAATGAGACAAATCCAAAGGGTTCTAGATTATTTAACAAATGGTAGAATGTAGTGATCTTATGAAGTACTAGAACACACCCTTGATATTGCGTTGCGGGTCCGTGACTGCATATATAACAATGCGCAAGCCTTATTTTAGTATTGGTATAACTATTGTCATCCGATAAAGTCATGCCGACTATAAGATACACAGTTTTCTCTGCTTTCAAAATCTTTCTGTTTGAACCCGTCGATCTATAACTTATCAATAGTTGGTGATATTAATTATTTGGAAAACAAAAGGTCCTGTAATGGAGTATTTTAACAGAGTATTGCTAACAAATTGAAAACTGTACCTATATATATATTTTTTATTTATCATATACTTAGCATTGATATGATAGCTTTTGCATATGTGTAATGAGCGGAAGTACACAAGCCATAATTTCCCACCCGGGCTGATAACCCATATCAGGTGCATCTCGTGCACAAAACCCATAATAGTGCCTCTCGTGCAAGTTACTTCCGGTGTTTCCGGTATCGGTTGTTTACTTTTCCATTGTAACGTCAGATGTTTTTTTAAGACGACGTCAAAATTTACGGGAACTTTTGTGGGGATAGTTTAATACTTGCTAACAAATGCCATTGACAATTATGAATCATTTTATAGTACAACAAACATGGAGTAGTAATGATCGTAAAACTCTTTCAAATTTTCAATGTTTCAAAATGCCTCTATAGGAAATGTTACCATAAATATTTAAGGAGTTAATGATGCTGTTGTTGGACAACTATAGTATATTTGATTCATAATTTTAATTTTCTTTATAAAATGTTTGACTGTTTTAGTTATTGCATTAGTTTATTTGCCTTACATAAAACTATTGTCGGAAGTATATGATAAAGCGATTAATACATGGCCTTTTCCATATCAGCCTGGGTCTCGGGCTGATATTGGGGTCTCAGGATGATACCCAGGCTGATATGGAAAAGGCCATTTATTAATCTCTATATATATACGTCTTATTTTAAGTCCAGATTTTTAGTATTTGTATTATTATCTTAGAAAGTCTTACTGATTGAGATACTACAATAGGGAAAAATTTGACAATGATTGAATTTAGTAGTGTCAACCCTGTGATAATGACCCATGTATATAGCAAAATCCTAAATACACCGTTTGGTGGTGCGCCTGTCAGATGCGGAATGTACAGATAAGGTAATAGGTTACACAGATGAACGTACTATTGGTATCGGTATCGGATTTGACCCGGAACTTGTTAATTATTGGCAATATCAATAATGTGGAAAACAAAAGGTTTAATCTACACCATTGTCCTATATTAGCTATATATAAAGTGGAATTCTTTGATTTGTCGTTTTTACCCCATTACGGCTGACAAATTGGACTTCGTTATTTTAGTATTATAGATGGGATATGAAACTTTCAATATGTACTTTAAAAGAACCTCTAGATCTGATGTCTGTTTTATAAATAAACTAAGTAAAATGTTTACAATAATAAATATAGATATAACCTAGAGAAAAACTAAAAAAATATATCAAATGATAGTGAAAACTGTTCCATGTCAACAAACATGATACTCAATAAAGGCACTTTTAAAATGAGTAATACATATAGAAACACACTTATAAATGTGTTTAGATTTTTGCTTAACTTGACAAAAACCAAAGTGAAAGTGCCTTCACTGTGTCCCATGTATGCTTTTATGGAACAGCCCTGTAGTAAAACATTCTAAATATACATATAAATAACATGAGGAAACAGAAAGTCAAATGAATGTGTTTCTCTTGAAATCTTAATGCCAGGAGTGTTAAAAATAGCTAGCACTATATTATGCCATTAATTTTAGAGTATTGCACACCAAGTTAGAATGTGAAATAGTAATTAATTTTGAAAATAGCTATCTAATTAAGTTGCAGTTAAAAAAAAATTTGCTACACAATTGTGTTAATTTTCATTAGGACACGCCATGTTAAAATCCAATGTGAAAGTGCAAATTTTTAACAAAAATGGCATTTTAAGTCACCACAAAGTACCTCTTTCATTCTATTTTTGAAATTTAAATTTCAGAAAACATCAAACAACCAGAACCAATTTTTGCTCTTTAAAGCTCAAATTAAGATGTTTCTCTTTCTTTCAAACTAAAGTAGCAGCAAGCATGGATTTAAAATTTAGCTTTTAAGAAATTCTACCAAAAATGTTTTTCCAAAGCAATGAGAAATGAAAGCTACTGAAGTGACATGACATTGGTCAGATGACAAAGAGATATATTACACCACCACATCAACTAGGTTTGATTACAATTGCAACAAAGGATGCAATGACTACAAACCGTTGAATCAATTTGACTTTCCTCTATTTGTTGCATTTGCACCTCTAATAACTGCTGCTGTTTCTTTAATTTCTTCTTCATCTTTTTCTTCTTATTTTTGGACATTTTGGACGTGTCTGGTTTCTCTTTCGGTGCTGTACTCACTGCAAAGTAAAATGATTATATTTTTAACTTCACATTTTATGTTCCTACATTTGATGGAGATTACATTCTTCTATTCATCACATGAATGTGCTAACTAAGGATCTAAAAAGTGCATCAAAGGTACCTAGGTACATAATTCTCTATCTGATGAATGGATGATTTTATTTGACAGTTGTGTGCTAAAGTTTCCTCCCCATGAAATATGGATATTTTCTTTTTGGCAATATCAAACAATGATTGCAATGCCAGGAGCATTGAGATAAGACTAGCTAAAACATGTCATATGCTATATATCTATCTTATACAGGATATAAGAACAACCTGTCATCACGTGATAAATGTAAACTGACAGAAAACTCACATATAAGATAGTAAATCTTTAAAGTAAACTGTTTATAGATCTATGATTTGACTCTATTAATTCCATAGACACACATAAAAATTTCCCTACCTGCTGACCCTGGCATAGGACAACCAATCTTTTGCCATTCAAAAGCATCGGCAGCTAATTTACGAACGTGAGTGTCGTCTACACACATCAGGACGTTTTCTGGTTTTATATCTGTATGAATTATTTTACATTTCACATGCAAATAATGTAACCCTTGTAAAACCTATAAAAGATAATAAAATGTATGAAATGGAATAAATTTATTAAAAGTTATCAATATTAAAGCAGGGCTGCCAAGTCACACATTGGGCATGAGACTCATGCATTTTTATGCTTATTTGGCAGCATTTCCTTTGATATATTGTTTTTTCTCTTTGATCTTAACAATTTTGGACAAATCTCACCTATTTGCTTCATGAAAAGTTGGCAGAACTGTTCAAGTCAATTGTGTTGAAAATGAAAGGAGTAGGTTCAGTAAGACCCTTTTGGCCCCAAAATATAGCAGTTTTACAAAATTGTGAAAATAAAAATCTTTCAGCTATTAATTGGAAAGTAGAATGCTTCTGCTACATACATATTAGGCAATATAAAATCTGATTAAAACCTCAAAAGGCTCTCTAATAACTGTAAACTGAACTTAAAAATTCTTGATCTTTATATCATACCTTCTCTTTCGGTTTCAAACTTATTTTATTCTTACCTGTTTAATAATAGATTTGACGTTTCGTACAGGAATTCCTTGGTAATTTGATCGAATTATCAACTTCAATAAATTATTTCCTAAAACTTCAAATACCATACAGACATCTGTGTTAAGTTAAGGATCAATGCAATCATAGAAACAAATCATATATATACAAGTATACAGGAAAATCTCAATTCATACAAGCATTTATATTTGTATTTAATTTCTCAATTTTGTATGTACCCTCATTTCTGTTGTATAGGTATGTATTTTTTTTATCCATTTTCAGTATTCTTTTAACATTCAAACATTTTCGAAACAGCAAAAACATAGATTTTTTTCTCTTCTTTCAAAGAGCTTCTTAATTCAGAGATTATCTATTGGTTTTTCGCCGTACTATTTTTGAAAGGTATTGATTTTGTTTTTCTTTTGGTCATCATATTTCCATCTGGGTATCTCATTTCTATTTTTGAGTAATAATATAAAGAAAAGTTTTTCTATACTGTTTTATTTTTGACTCCAACAATTAAATGTAAATTTATAGAGCTAGTCCAAGGACAGGTTGCAATGTTCATATGCATATAAGCATTGTGTTTTTATTATTCCCAAGCCTCATCTTACAGGAAACCCTGCTGCTCGATAGGACATTCTATTACCCTAACTCTTAGTTCAATGTCAAACTGATCCGCAGGAAAACAAACAAATTATGCTAATCAAAATATCATTAACCATCCCATACCACAATAATGATAGCAAACATTAGACACAAAATCTGTTACAAATCGAGCTAAATGTGATAATATTTATCACCTTGGGAATCTGAATATCAATACAAACTGACAGTCTAATGAACGCAATTTCACAGGCCATTTGTAACTCTTAGTCTAATATCAAATTATATTGATTGTAGATATTTATTATAAATAAGTATAAAAAGATACAAAGTGTTATTTGTGTTAATTTTAACATGCCTATAGTAAAGATTTTACAAAAAGAATTTCAATGTAAAAAAAAATCAATGTCATTTGCTAACCTGGTCCAGTACTCATTTGGCTTTGAAGACAAATTTTGTTTTAACTAATTAGCTTTATTATTCTAATTATAAAATTTGTATGTGTTTTTTTTAAATTCTATATAGCATGAATAATTATTCATGTTAGGTGGAGGGTTGATTGGCTGTTAACATGTTCAACTCAGTCACATTCTGTATGTGCCTGTCCCAGGCTGGAGCTTGAAATTCAGTGGTTGTTGTTTGTTGCAGTATATCATTTTTTTCCTATATTTCTTGTCTTGTTTATTGTTTTGTACATACTTTAATTAGATCATTAGTTTTCCGGTTTGAATTGTTTTATATTTGTCATTTCAGGACCTTTTATAGCTTGCTTTGCAGTAAGGGGGCCCCACTATCAAAAGTCGTAGTGGCCTATATTTGCTAACTTCTACAACATTTGGAGAGTTGTCTCAATGTCAATCATACCATATCTTCTTAATTTGATACATAAAAGTTAAAACTAAAAGAATCAAAATAAATGAAAATTAACACATTGAGTGTTGACAAAAACAGAAGGATACGTGTTCCGTTGATACCAGAAATTTTAAAGTCATCTAACAACTGGACTGTTCTCTCTCTGTAATCATCACTTTCATCGCTTTCTCTGACCTGTAAAAAAATAAAGGAATATAAATACCATTAAATATTAATAAAGTAGTACTTAAAATGGAAATGTAAATAAGAATGTGTCTATAATATAGTACATGGAAGCCCCACTCGCACTATCATTTACTATGTTTAGTGGACCGTGATATAGGTATTAGAATTAGAAAGATCATATCAAGGCAGTGTTTTGCATTTGCGCCAATCTGTAATTATATTTGCACTGATTTTTTCTTTCATTTGCCCAATTTTTTTTTTCATTTGTGCCAATTTTTTTACAGGTAAATTACAGGTGAATAGATATAAGAAGATGTGGTATGAGAGAACTCTCCATCCAAGTCGTGCTATTTTTCATTTATCATTTTAGACCTCTTCCATTAGCCACTTGTACAAATGTAATGAATTGTCAATCATAACATGTATAACTGTTGTCCCCTGCTCACTAAGGGAAGATGAAAGAAGGCCTACAAGATACACCTCCAGACTTTTTCCTTGACAGTACCCATGGTTCTTTAACCTCTGTCTTTCGGACATCTGCCACGTTTATGCTCGATCAGTGTTTTGACAATAGAATCCGTGGTGACTCTGGCTTTACACAATTTATGGTACATTTGTAAGATATGTTGTTATGTTTCAGGACACTAACTTTCCGATATGTATAGCCCTCGATGATTAAAGAATTGACTCCTCGACTAGTTTCAGTGTGTAATATGTCCATCATGTTACAACGAAGTTCCAGAACAATATGAATCAAAATTAACTTAAACTAAAGTAAAAAACATTTATAACCATATTTTACCAATGGTATAGTACAGTAAATGTACAAGTATTAACTTACATGTAAATCTAATTAGGAGCAAATATAAAATCGGCACAAATGAAAGAATGAAAATTTTCAAAATCAGTGAAAATGTCATACGCCCTATCAAAGGGGACATACATCTATAATACTAAAATAACGAGGTCCAATTTGTCAGCCGTCATCATGTAAAAACGACGAATCAAAGAATTCAACTTTATACATAACTAATATAGTACAATGGTGTTGATTAAAAATTACACCACTCCAGGCCCCTTTGTTTTCCACGTAATTAATATTGCCAATAATAAAGAAGTTCCGGATCGAGTCCGACACCGATACCAATAGTACTGCAGTATATTCACCTGTTACCTATTACCTTATCTGTATACGTTCCGCATCTAACAGGCGCACCACCAAACGGTGTATTTGGAATTTTGCTGTATACTATTGAGTAAAAAATACTCCATTCCAGGCCCTTTTGTTTTCCAAATTGTTAATATTACCAATAATGGATAGGTTCCAGGTCGACCGGTTCAAACAAAAAGATTTTGAAAGCAGAGAAAACTGTGCATCTTATAATCGGCATGACTTTATCAGATGACAATACCAATACTAAAATAAGGCATACGCATAGTTATATACTTTAATTCAGTCACGGACCCGCGATATCACGGGTGTGTTCTAGTGTGTACTAAGTTTCAAATTGATTGCACTTCCAAATTTATCCAAAAACTTTAACCTGAAGTGGGACAGACTGATGAACGGACACACAGACTGAAAAAACAAAATGCCCCTAGGTGACGCATAAAAAAACTACTACTATGTGTTTAAATGCAAATCTAAAAGTATTTATAACTTTTTAAGTGCTATTTTTTCAATTTAATTGAATTAAATTCAGAACTTCCTTCATATTGGTAAAACTTTATTGAAGACATGATCAATTCCTGTACCATATCTATTTCTTAACACAAGTGTCATTGAAACAAGTACTTATTGATTTGTACATGAATTCTGTTCATAGAACGTACATACTTAGATCTTGACAGATACATATACTCAAATGGTATTGCTTAGTTTCATACAAATATCACTTTTACCCTAATCAATACAATTTAGTGAGTAACAATAGAAATAATGTTGATAATGTTTACCAACAATTTTACTATCAATCACCCAAAAAAGTCAATAAAAGTCAATTTTAAGTCCTGGCCATTTTAACTTTAAACAAATTTTAGTGTCAATATTTGACTTGAAGTTCCCTCTTCCATAAAAAAAAAATCTAGATAAAAAAAAAAAAATCAATAGTTTTGGTGAAAAAGACTTTAATGTAAACTTTACATTGCAAAAATACAGTTTAAATTTACATTAACTCTTCCCTATAACTTGACAAAGCATGTTATAAACTTTAACATTTTCTGACAACTCAGTCTGGTGCAATTGTATAACATGCAAAACTTAAATATGTCAATTTCAATACAGTTGGCACTTGTGGGATGAAAGCCATTACTCGAATTTTAAAACACTTGACATTTTGTAATTCTCTGAAGAGAAATAGATGAGTTCTGTAGAAGTATTACCTGATAGGTCCCAAATGACGTTTACCGCATTTTCCAGGAGTACAGACCAGTTATAAGTGAAGCGTGGGAATCAATGAGTAAGTTTTATTACTTAAATCATTCTTTAACATTTCCAAATGAGATTTTTTTTCAGTTCTTCAGAAATAAAAGTTCAGTAATTGAAATCCTATTATTTTTTTAGCCTGTTACCAACTCAATGAAGAAAATAATTTAAAACTTCATGAACTTGTAGGCGTTTGTTTAACACATCATTCTGGCTGCTTTTAGAACCATTTAGGAAGCGTTTAAAAAAAATGATGTAATTACAATGACTATCTTTAACCATAGATAATATCTTATAAAAAAAGTCTTCGCAAACTCAATTCTTATAAAAGAAGTCCAGTAATTTGAGATCAAGATATCATTTTCAGATTAAGGCTTCTTATTCAGTGTGTACTTTGTTCATATAAGTTTACAGAAAACACTTCTGCAACAAATCTACACTATCATATCTATGTCAGTCTTCCCAATAGACTTTAAAATCGAAATGCCCAAACTGAATTTTAAGAAAATTTAGGCCTGTGGTTGAGCCTTAAATCACTGTGTGGTTGATAAGCATAGACTCCCTTTAACAGCAAAATGATCAATTGATGTTTCTTTAAAGTTCATATTTCACGCAGTCAGGGATAAACTTTTGGCAGGTCAGGAAATCAGTAAACTACTAGAGATAATATTTAAGGCACGATACAAATAGAAAACAGTTCAATCATTTCATTTTGAATACATACAACAGACAAATTTCTGCCAACAAAGACATCACCAACAATGGACAAGTACAACATTCAACAGTATGTTCCGATGCCAATCTCAACATACTGTGTCCACAAAAAGTTAAAATTATCACAATAATCTAAATAAATCTTGTCAATTTATGATTGATCAATTAATTCCTTGATAAATGAATGTCCATCAACTTAAATTACTAATAAAACTTTAATATTGTATCTGGCATTGTGTTTTGATTTGTTAAACTGAGCACACTAGAAATAATGATTATAAACAAACAATAGACTGTGGTTTCATATTCATGAGTAAACTGACAGTTTCACTGACAAGTAATAAATCATCTTAATTAAGCAGGCAGCTTTCAACCATCAAGGAAGTGAAATGAACAAGTCTACATACATTTGTCCCTGCACTAGAATTAAAAACAAGAATGTGTCCTCAGTACATAGCTAACCCACTCACACTGTCATTTTCTATGTTGAGTGGACCGTGAAATTGGGGTTAGAACTATAATTTGGTACAAAAACTTTAACCTGAAGCTGGACAAGCGAATGGACGCACAGACCAGAAAACATAATGCCCCTCTACTATCGTAGGTGGGGAATAAAAAGTCGGTTTACAAGAGAATCCTTCATAGAAAGACACCTTTCCCCTGTAAAGGATATTACAAATGGTCCCTCTAATTCTTGTGGAACATGTCAACAGAACCCTACACTAAAGTTCTGTGTCATATTGGTCTCTTGTGGACCGTTGTCTCATTGGCAATCATACCACATCTTCTTTTTTTTATATTGTTCAGTTTTAAAATGCTTCTTCTTACATTTTAATTTTATTTGTATCATCTTTTTTCAATTAGTAACACCTGTCATTCTGTGATGTCATCAAAATATGATATTAAAAACATTAAAAAAATTTCACACAACATGTGCTAAACTTCCTATATCAAATTAACAAATACTTATTTGTTTTTGTTAAAATCTATCAATAATTTCTAATCAATCATTCTACTTCCTCCTTTTATATAATATTTACATATCTCTTTGTCAACTAGTTCTACAAGATCACTTGCCATAAATACATTTTGTGAGCGTAGGAGGAGGAAATTTACAATGTCTAATTTCATTTTGACGTTACAATGAAATAAGACAAAATTCATTGTCTCAATATATACCATGAAATGGAAACTCATCAATGAAGCAATAATAGAATGGGTCTGCGTTTAGATAAATCAAACACCTGACTAGTAAATTGTTTTGTTTCAGATGAAACACACTAGTAAAAACATTGGCTAACACCACTAAAGATAAAACTATTAAGTTTTTCCAATGTTAGCATGACTTGTTTCATTAGTACACTGGGAATTTTCGCGACAGAGTAATACATTATTTTATGAATGAAATGACGCATGTAGGAAAAGTTGACTTTGTAAACTGAACCTAATTCAAATTACATTCACAAAATAGAAACATGTAGGCAGAAAATTTACTATTTTTGATGTCTAATTTATTGGTTCAATCCAAAGAATCGACCAATATGCACTTGCAGCTCATAAACTATCTATTTTTTTCTAAACTTACACATTTCAATAATTTAATTTCATCCAAAGCTGTTTCTGTGTAATGCTGGGCACTCTTCACAACCTTCAAAGCTACAAATCTTTTACACCTGTAAATATAAACATAATAAAACTTTAAATACTATATCAATATACAAATATGAAAAAATGAATAATGTTTAAATGGGACACAGATAATGCCCCCCTCCCCTTTTCCCCTTCCTTCTTTGCATCTATTTAATGTTCTATACATATACATGCTAAAGGGAAACAACAAGCACAAAGTGATGCAACCCAAATTTTATCTTGATCTAGCTCTGTCTTTTGTTGTTTTGTGGTCATAAGCATTATGTATAAGTTTCATAACATTTGGTTAAGGTAAACTAAAATTTAAGAACAGAGCCTATTTTTGGGACATACAATGAAATGAAGGTACTTAACAAACTAATGGGCTGAAGAAGCTAATGACACAGAGACCAGAAAAAACCAGATGCTCCGCAGGGCGTAGCTTTATACGACCGCAGAGGTTGAACCCTGAACGGTTAGGGCAAGTATGGACACAACATTCAAGCTGGATTCAGCTCTAAATTTGGATTGTGATTAAATAGTTGACACAGCATAGGTTTCTGACACAGAATGAATGTGTTCTAATGAACTTAAAATTTTTGTTTCTCTTAGAGCAATTCACTATGCTGTTGAATATTAATCCTCTCAAAAAAATGTTTGAAGAAATTTTCTTTTTTATTTATGAAATTTCAAATGAGAAAAATTGAACCCAATTTTTTTAATCACATCCCCCTTTCCCTTATTCCAAAACTAATCTCAATTAAAATTTCTAATGGAGTTTGCAACAATAACTACTCATTTAAATACATCATAAAATATTAAGATGTAAAAAAACTGCTTGTTATCACTGAATGGTAAAGATTATTTTAATTTATCAGTTGGTAGTAAAAAGTGAATATACATTGTATATTGTATATAACAAAGATTTAAGTTGATTCTGGACAAAGAAAGATAACTCCAATTAAAAAAAAATCTTGCTATTGCACAATATTTTGCAATTAGATATTTCTTGCTTACTATTCTGGACAAAGAAAGATAACTCTAATTAAATTTTTTTTTGATATTTCACAATATTGTGCAATTAGATATTTCTTGCCATTGCGCAATACTGTGCAATTGAAAAGACTTGCTATTGCACAATACTTAATATAAAAATTTTAGATCCTGATTTGGACCAACTTGATAACTGGGCCCATAATAAAAAATCTAAGTACATTTTTGAATTCAGCATATCAAAGAACTTCAAGATTTCAATTTTTGTTAAAATCAGACTAAGTTTAATTTTGGACCCTTTGGACTTTAGTGTAGACCAATTTGAAAACAGGACCAACCAGATGCTCCGCAGGGCGTAGCTTTATACGACCGCAGAGGTTGAACCCTGAACGGTTGGGGCAAGTATGGACACAACATTCAAGCTGGATTCAGCTCTAAATTTGGATTGTGATTAAATAGTTGACACAGCATAGGTTTCTGACACAGAATGAATGTGTTCTAATGAACTTAAAATTTTTGTTTTCTCTTAGAGCAATTCACTATGCTGTTGAATATTAATCCTCTCAAAACAAGAATGTGTCCTCAGTACACGAATGCCCCACTCGCACTATCATTTTCCATGTTCAGTGGACCGTGAAATTGGGGTAAAAACTCTAATTTGGCATTAAAATTAGAAAGATCATATCATAGGGGACATGTGTACTAAGTTTGAAGTCGATTGGACTTAAACTTCATCAAAAACTACCTTGACCAAAAACTTTAACCTGAAGCGGGACGGACGAACGGACGGACGGACGGACGCACAGACCAGAAAACATAATGCCCCTCTACTATCGTAGGTGGGGCATAAAAATGTTTGAAGAAATTTTCTTTTTTATTTATGAAATTCCAAATGAGAAAAATTGAACCAGAGCTCCAGATAAGCTGCGTATTTGCGTGATCACGCAATACAAATAATAGATAACCCAATGCAATTGCCCATTGCAGGGTTCAATAACCCCATCAATTCAAAGGAAAACCCAATTATATGCCAAAACCATGAGTTCTCAACCCTTTTGTTGACTACCGTTTGCGTTATTTACCCTTATCTGTATCACTTGTTGCGTAAATCTATTTTTATTATATTTATAATTGGACATGTCCTTTCGTTCTAAAAATAGTTCCCTGCATCAAGTAGCTGAAATGGGTCCCTGTTCTGTTGGAATTTTCCCTTGCTCAAAAGGTACACGTGGTTTTGAATCATTTCGATCTTCTCGGCGTTTATCCAATTAGCGTGTGTCATGTTGTGTTGTCATATTTTTTTTGAATTGCTCGAGATTTATCGTAACATACATTGAATTAAAACGAAAGTGAATGTCCAATAAAAATATTGAATAGAAGCATGTTTTCAGCTTCTTTTGAATAACTGAGGGAAAGATATGATGATAACAACACTCAGCCAGTGTTTTTATGAAGCGTCCATCGAACGCATGGGCGTGTTTGCGTACCTTAACGAGAATATTGCTAATAAATACGGGACTTCGTCAAAAACTGAATCAGTTAATTGCCGTTAGAAAATGTGAAAGGCCAAACGATATCAATTATGAAATGATATGTAATTTGAAAGCAAAAGTTCTAATAAGGGATAACTTAACCCAGATTTATGTAAATTGAATAAAACAAAAACATTCAAGTATAATTAGAGTTTATATACTATTTTTTTTCGTTTTACGGTTAATGAGTGAATGCACACACAGGCATTCCTCTCGGAATTTTTATATAAAGGTATATAAGAGAAAAAAAGATCTGAGACGAGTGCCTTGGAATAGACATATCCGTTATTTACAGTTTACATAAGTTGTGAGAAAATACAAAACTGGCAGAAGATTGAAACGGGACACAAATTAAACCTACAATTGCTCGTAGGAATTAAAGAAAATAAAACAGCTATAGCACATATTATTCAAAGAAAGAAACATATTTAACATGGAAAAACATCCGGGGTTGATATCGCCTAAATATTCAATAGTGTGTTGATGAAAAAACCCAATACATTAAGGAGCTTGGTGGTGAAAAACCCAATTTGATATTAACTTGAGGGGTGAATTGGAATTGATAATGCAATTAACAATCTGTATCACCCAATTACATAAGAAAATGATGGGTAAAAACCCCAATTTGTGAATTCTTATCTGGAGCTCTGTTGAACCCAATTTTTTTAATCACATCCCCCTTTCCCTTATTCCAAAACTAATCTCAATTAAAATTTCTAATGGAGTTTGCAACAATAACTACTCATTTAAATACATCATAAAATATTAAGATGTAAAAAAAACTGCTTGTTATCACTGAATGTTATTTATTATAATTTATCAGTTGGTAGTAAAAAGTGAATATACATTGTATATTGTATATAAAAAAGATTTAAGTTGATTCTGGACAAAGAAAGATAACTCCAATTAAAAAAAAATCTTGCTATTGCACAATATTTTGCAATTAGATATTTCTTGCTTACTATTCTGGACAAAGAAAGATAACTCTAATTAAAAAAAAATTTGCTATTTCACAATATTGTGCAATTAGATATTTCTTACCATTGCGCAATACTGTGCAATTGAAAAGACTTGCTATTGCACAATACTTAATATAATAATTTTAGATCCTGATTTGGACCAACTTGAAAACTGGGCCCATAATAAAAAATCTAATACATTTTTGGATTCAGCATATCAAAGAACCCCAAGATTTCAATTTTTGTTGAAATCAGACTAAGTTTAATTTTGGACCCTTTGGACTTTAGTGTAGACCAATTTGAAAACAGGACCAAAAATGAAGAATCTACATACACAGTTAGATTTGGTATATCAAAGAACCCCATTTATTCAATTTTTGATGAAATCAAACAAAGTTTAATTTTGGACCCCGATTTGGACCAACTTGAAAACTGGGCCAATAATCAAGAATCTAAGTACATTTTTAGATTCAGCATATCAAAGAACCTAACTGATTCATTTTTAGTCAAAATCAAACTAAGTTTAATTTTGGACCCTTTGGACCTTAATGTAGACCAATTTGAAAACGGGACCAAAGGTTAAGAATCTACATACACAGTCATGACAGTTAGATTCGGCATATCAAAGAACCCCAATTATTCAATTTTGATGAAATCAAACAAAGTTTAATTTTGGACCCTTTGGGCCCCTTATTCTGTTGGGACCAAAACTCCCAAAATCAATACCAACCTTCCTTTTATGGTCATAAACCTTGTGTTTAAATTTCATAGATTTCTATTTACTTATACTAGCGTTATGGTGCGAAAACCAAGAAAAATGCTTATTTGGGTCCCTTTTTGGCCCCTAATTCCTAAACTGTTGGGACCTAAACTCCCAAAATCAATACCAACCTTCCTTTTGTAGTCATTAACATTGTGTTTAAATTTCATTGATTTCTAATTACTTAAACTAAAGTTATTGTGCGAAAACCAAGAATAATGCTTATTTGGGCCCTTTTTTGGCCCCTAATTCCTAAACTGTTGAAACCTAAACTCCCAAAATCAATCCCAACCGTTCTTTTGTGGTCATAAACCTTGTGTCAAAATTTCATAGATTTCTATTAACTTAAACTAAAGTTATAGTGCGAAAACCAAGAAAATGCTTATTTGGTCCCTTTTTGGCCCCTAATTCCTAAAATGTTGGGACCAAAACTCCCAAAATCAATACCAACCTTCCTTTTGTGGTCATAAACCTTGTGTTAAAATTTCATAGATTTCCATTCACTTTTACTAAAGTTAGAGTGCGAAAACTAAAAGTATTCGGACGCCGGACGACGACGACGACGCCAACGTGATAGCAATATACGACGAAAATTTTTTCAAATTTTGCGGTCGTATAAAAACTAATGTTGCCTACTGTTGTAAGCAGGGCATACATAACCAGTTCTAAAATTATTTATACAAATTTTTTGTACAAATTCAGTTCAAAACAGGTCATTTCACAATCTTCTGTATGGGAGTATTGTTTGTACATGTACCAAAAAACCTCCTCTAACCAAAAAATTTTTTTTCACAATTCAGTGTACATCTGAAAAATGCACCAAGAAGCCCAGGATGCAAAGTAGTAATATTCAATTCTTTTAGGCAAACGTAAAAAAAAATATGCTTTCATGCATTAAGCTTATTGAAGCATTCTTTCAACATAAAAACATAATCTGTCATAATTCATGTTATCTTGAAGTTGCACTCAAGCCCATTAAAACAATTAAGCTACATGTATTTTTAGACTTTCCCAAAAACAATTCTTTTCTCAACATTTAACAAATGACAAACAAATGGGTAAATATGTAAATCTCTTTTGGAATATAGGGAATAATAAAGTTTGAAAAAGAATAATGGCTGTGATCCCAGTTCTACATTATTCTATGTGAAAATTCTGTGGTAATTTGCATGGCATTGAAAGACAGTTAAAGTGCAGCTCACAAATGCATCAAAACTGTTTACACAACAAAATAGATTAAATTATGTACACAAATCAATACAGCTGCATGCATTGCATGTTATGTATCAATCAAGAAAATATTCAAATAAAAAGTCAGAGGCATGTTGAAATTCAGTTGCATATAATTGTCCATTGGGAATAAGTTCTATAGATTTGTAATTAATCATGTGGGCTAAAACTGAAGTTTATATAACTGTTTATTCTATTAATGAATGGTAATAATAACATATATATATATATATATATATATATATATATATATATATATATATATATATATATATATATATATATATGTCGTGTACAAGTTGCAATTTTGTACAGGTTATAACATGTACAAAAATATTGTACATGTTATAACTTGTATAATGCAAAAATACAAGTTATAACATGTACAAAAGTACCTCATACATGTTATAACCTGTACAATATATTGCTTAAAAATGGTTTTAACTTGTACAAAATTTAAGATAAATCTTAATGAAGTAAAATATACATTTCAATTCACCAATGCATAAAGAACAACAATAAATAGGCCAGAACGAGTCTTTTTCTGTAGAGGATAATGATCACAAAGTTTCAGAAATATATGTATCATGACTTATGTTGGCGAAATGTGTTTTCATGTAATTGTATGTTTTATGCAGTCCATCATGGCTTGAATAAGTGTTAAACTATTTACTAAAAGCTTGCATTCCTCTATGACAATTACATTAGATACTAGTAACTAAATTCGTCCAAAAATTTTAAGAATGATTCCTTATAATTTTGGGAAATACTCATCCCTCTCGTTTTTATAGCATGCAAAGACTAAAACAATGTCTTATATGCTTACTCTGTAAAAGCAAGAGAGAGCTGAACTAGTTTTCATTGGACCAACTTCATTATCAATATCTTTGGATCTAATCTTAAACATTTTTGGCCTTCAGCATGACATATGTAAATTTATAACTCAATTTTTGTTTATAAACTATAAGATCATTGCATGAGGCGAATGTCATTTTGATGTTTTAAATATATATCCTCTACTTTGAAAGCATGTATTTGTGGCCTTTGGATGTTGTCTGCTCCATGGGCAGGTTGTTGTCTTTTAGACACATACCCCATTTCAATTCCCAATTTTATTTGTAGACACATCTGTCCTGGCTATCCTCTTATGTCTTTTAGTCTCAACTAGAAAGAAAGTATTTTACTATTGCCTTCAAAGTGGACACTCACAATTATAATTCATCAAATAAAGATATGTCTATAGATAGTCATAAGAGGATCATAAGACATGTCCTAAGATATGTCTTATGACAGGTCTTAGGAATGCTTCGTAATACCGACCCTGGACAATAACTGTATCAAAAAAGGACAAAACACACTAACATGAAGGAATAATACAAAAGTTATGAAAATTTTATTGAGGTGAATATCATCTGTTGCGATAATAGAAAAATATCCTTATTATTCGATTTTGTACAAGTTAAAACCATTTGTAAGCAATATTTTGTACAGGTTATAACATGTATGAGGTACTTTTGTACATGTTATAACTTGTATTTTTGCATTATACAAGTTATAACATGTACAATATTTTTGTACATGTTATAACCTGTACAAAATCGCAACTTGTACACGACATATATATATATATATATATATATATATATAACTATATGTTAATTAATGTCATATGACTGACTGCATAATTAACACTTTATACATGGTGTCACTTCTCTAATTCTTGTACTATTTCCAAGGATAACTTTTCATTTATCATAATAACATCAGTGTACCTAATCCAACGTCGGGGTGTAAGATGTTATATCTATATTGGCGAAAGCAGTTTTTATCAGATAGTTGGTAGATAGACAAGAAAACCATGTATTATTTAAGTCTATCTTTCGTATTAAAGGAATAGCAATTTTTTCATTCTCTTGGCAAACAAATGTTGGGGACAAAATAATTTGTCAAAATTGAAGACAAAACACAATTCTCTTCATGTTACTTTGTTCCTTGATGCACTGGCCATGGATATTAGACTACATTTACTTCCAAAATCTACTTACGACATATCCCAACATAACCAGACAGTAGAGAAATGGCCCCATCCTAGTTTCCTTATCACATGGTATTTATTGTTGAACAAGTCTCCAATCTTTACAGGATGATATCCCCCTGAAATAAACAAAATATAATTGTTGCAAAAAATATAAAGATTAAAACAAATACAACAATGTTAAATAAGGAACAATATATAACAAGTTTTGAAGAAGAGTTACAGTACCTTCCAAAAATTTTGCTGCTATAGTATTCAAGCATGGCGAATTTACATGCAAGTCCATTAATATATTTTATATTTAGATTCTATATCGTGTTGGGCAGTTTTGATTGAAACAGGAGGCCATAAGTCGTAATGCTTGTAACCACCAACATTTGGCCTGAAAACTGGCAATACCCAATAAGATAAGTCCAAATGTTCTTGTATGGTCACTCACATGTGGGATTTGAACTCACAACATAAGTGTTGACAGACAGTGAAGTATCAGTTTCACTGTCTGTCAACACTTATGTTGTAAGAAGTACTTAGGCCAATTGGCAACAGAAGCACCCAATTAGAAAGGAACTTGTTATTATTGATTTTTGAATTATTTTCATTTTGACTGTGGCCTATATTTCACCACAAATTTATGACTGTGACTAATTCCTGGATGTTTTCAAACTCATTCAATTTAAAAACAATGTAAATAGCTCATTTCATTTTTAATTTATTTTTCCATCAACTGAATATTGATTGGAAAATAATTCACTGTGAAATAAGATATCGAAAAACAATGGTACAGAAAGTAGCTATACACCCAAAATGCAAATGTCCACTACATGAACCTAGTATTAGATATTCCCTCAGTGCATTAATTCAACACCATGATGTTATGGTTAATTCAAAGTTAAAGCTTTCATGCAATAATTCAATTTAGAAAGGGTATAATTAAGGATAAAACATTGATAATTCAGGATATCTAATTACAATTAATAGCATCATGTCGTAATTTGAATTATGGTTGATAACTGATTCTGTAAATTTACAATCATATGCCATTTTTGTGTGCAATTCATTTTTGCGCCTACAAGAGTCCACAACCTTACAAAGAGGACTTATCTTAGGTGTGCTTAAAACAAGAATGTGTCCATAGTACACAACTGCCCCACTAGCACTGTTATTGTCTATGTTCAGTCGAATATAAAATTGGGGTCAAAAGACTCAAAACTCTAATTTGACATTAAAATAAGAAAGATCTTATCATAGGGAACATGTGTATTAAGTTTCAAGTGTTATTGGACTTCTACTTTATTATCAGAAACTACCTCGACTAAAAACCTTAACCTGAAGAAGACAGAGGGATCAAAAGACGCACAGAATGAAAAACATAATGCCCCTAAGTGGGGCATAAAAAACAAATAACTAGAAATGGACCTTTCAAATATCTAAACAGCTCTGTCTTCTGAAAAAAAAGAGGCATAGCCAGTACATTCTCATACTGCGCTGTATGGCAAAGTTTACAGCATTTGATGCATGTGCTCCTCTATTATCAGCATTAACATTTATACATGCAAACGACATGTATGTCAAGTTCATTCACAGATAACACCATTCAAGAATGCCAAAACAATTCTGATGTATTTTTGCATTATAATTAAGTTGGAGGATGTTCTAGAACATAATACCGATATAAAATTCCTTTCAATATGATTTGCATCTTCCTAATTACTTCTGTAAATTTCAAGACTGACACCAAAAAGCCAAGTAAAACCAATTAAAACAATTCATCTCCTGCTGATTTTACAAAGACATGTTTCCTCAACGTTTAACGTGACACGATTGTGCAATTGTAGAAGATTACGTAAGATTTAACTGATACAGTGAGCCATCGAGGCCTTTAACAGTCGTTAGATTGATTGGAATTTCTTCCAGTGAGATATTTTATTCAAAGAAATCGTGGATTATCTTAGAGATTCTCCAAGTGAAGAATAGTTATTCAGCAGAAAACACTTGAATTAAGCCTTGATGATTTATTGCTATTATAAAACCATATCCTCTTGAAGGGACACTTGAGCTTGTAAGATCAATTTTAAACATCACTATCACTACAGACAGTATATATATACCTTTGCCATATTCAGACTGTGATTTATGTTTAGTTTTCATGTCAGACTGAGAGTCCGACTCGATATCTGAGGAGGAATAAAGATTGTCCCAGTTTGATGCAATGTGGTGATGAAACGATTTCTCAACATCCTTTTTCTCCTGACTACATTGTTTAACCTGACGTTTAGAACTGCGCCATCTATCCAATGTCTGTCTGAATTCTGAACTCATTGCTGATTGATTGTTTTGATTTGACAAATGTATTTGTATAGCATCTGCACGATTCTGAGGCAGTGATTTTAGAATTCTGTGAGGTTTCCCACTAAAATGACTAGGATGCTGACTGTTCAATGTCTTCAAATAATCATCGTTTATTCTATTATTATTTTCTATATTAAAGAGACTAGATTGGCGTAACATTTGTTTGGCGTGGTGAACCTGGTGTATGAAGTTATCAACCTGATTACACAGTTCCAAGGATCCTGTACTTCTACGATGATGACGACGGTTCTGATTATCATAATACTGATAGTCAAAACCTCCTGTCCACCCCTCACGGCGGCCAACTTCTGATGGTGGCACAATTTTATACATTTCCATGTAGTGGTTGTAACGTTCCCTATATTCACTCATCTTGGCAGTGAAATGCAGAACTAATTCACTTTGAACTTTTACATATATAAACTTCAACAATATTATCAATTCATAACTGAATGTCAAGTCACTTCATTCTTGGACACTTTCGAACAGAATGACCAGTCTAATCCTAATTCCTGTTATTACAAGGCTTACATAACCATTGAATATAAAATAATTGTCCCTTTATATTAATCCTATTTCAGTTTTGCAACCTGTCGCAATATTACTGTAATCTGATTTTTTCCAAAGAAAGAAAAACTTTTTTCAATAGGTCATTATGTCTTTAAATATCGATCCCTTGTTTGTTAGATTTATTTATTTCCCCACTGACTCCGACTATAATTAGTCCTGTTCCATGTTAACACTGATTCACATAATACAAATAAATCCTTTTTGACATTAGTTACCGAAATAAAAAACAGGTACTATTTAAAGCCAGAGTCAACAAACAGTTGTCAAACCTAAATTCTTCCGGCTGTATTCGTCAATAATTTATTTTCATGGTGTCCTCATTCCATTTAAATGAAAATACAGGTGTGATCTCCATATCTACATTGTAAAAACTTTGTCATAAATCGTCGCCCATCTATCTACTTTATGACAAGTCTGTACATCTTTTGTCTTTCCCTGGTATTTAATGTCATGTAAATAAACTGTGCTTGCGACCTAGACAATAAAACCCCATTCAGCAGTTTTTTAAAAGCCCCCACATTTACACGAACAATTAACGTTTTTAATTTAGGACTTTAACTATGTAACATTTAGAATTAAAACTTTCATAAGAACAAAATAAATATTAAAGGAAAATATCGTTCAATATCGAAAGCATGCTATGAATGGTCAATGAAATTTTTTAATTGTTTTGGAATAGGATATTTGTTATGAAATTAGACCTTGTTTATAATTGTAACCTTAGACAAGTATGGACAAAGCCAAACCATCCGTGCATATAAAATGTTTAATCAATGCTGAAATAGGATCATATATATCTGATCAATTTAAAAATAACTAATCTATCAACTTATATAGAGCTATCAATGGGCCCTAATAATGAATAATTAATGAAATGTCCATTACCGGAGACTATAAACATGTCATTATCCTTATAATAATACACATATATTTTAAGTATATTGTTACTAAAAATATACTTCTGAAACAAAACAAAAACAAGAATGTGTCCAAAGTACACGGATGCGCCACTCACACTATCCTTTTCCATGTTCCATGGACCGTGAAATTGGGTAATAATCTAATTTGGCATTAAAATTAGAAAGATTATACTATAGGGAACATATGTACTTAGTTTCAAGTTGATTGGACTTCAATTTCATCAAAAACTACCTTGACCCAAAACTTTAACCTGAAACTCCCACTTTCATTTTCTATGTTCAGTGAACCGTGAAATTGGGATCAAAAGTCTAATTTGGCTTTAAAATTAGAAAGATCATATCATAAGCAACAAGTGTACTAAGATTCAAGTTGATTGGACTTCAGCTTCATCAAAAACTACCTTGACCAAAAACTTTAACCTGAACGGACGCACAGACGGACGGACGGACGAATGGAGCCACAGACCAGAAAACATAATGCCCCTCTACTATCGTAGGTGGGGCATAATAATTTGCTTTGTACTTTTGGAAGTGACATTTGAAAGTACATTGTAGTTTTCGCCAATAGAAATGTTTTAGCATGTGAACCCTATTTTAACCCTTTCCTTCATAATGACAGCTTTTGGCGCCACCCCCTTTACTCCATAAAGACGCCTTTAGATGCCTGTGTAGTACCTCAGTTGAAATGCTTTGACTATGAAATGTCTGCATCAGACTCAGAAAAAATTGTATCCAATATGAAAAGGATATACATGAGAATATCTGACTTCAATTTTATTAATGAAATATTTGTTTTCACAATGAATTAATACTTTAAACCTGATGAATTTTTTTTTATTGAAAAAAATCCTATGCGAATCTTGTATGTACAAAAAAAAATCCATGGAGGAAAGGGTAAAAGGATATATAAGGGCATATTGTATGATCACAAATGAAACAATAATCCAATAAAGACCTGAGGCTCGAAGATATGAACATTTAAAGTTCATTACAAGGCCTTCAAGATTGATAAAAACTCATAAAGTAAGCTATAAAAGGCCCTGGGATGAAGGTTTTGCTTTTGAACAAACCAAGCAAGCACATATTTTATGGCCAATCTTACTATTTATTGACAACATAGTGTTTTGAATTGGACAGTATGACTACATTTCTTGCATTCATACAGTACTGTACAAGTACAGTGATCACTCAATCATGTGGTTCATTAGTGGACATTATTTATGACCTACATGTATTTAAACTTTCTCTACTTGCAAAACAAAAACTAAGGACAAGTTACTCCAAATATATCTTATTTAGACTCTTTTGTAAAGCCTATAATCATTGTCATTATATAGACCTATCTGTTTTCCACTGACCATATCAGAATGACTTTCATAAATTATAATCTCAATAATTACTATTTAAACCATAAAATTTAATTTTACTATACATATATCCTCAGGGTTGTCTCTAAGATTTGAAGTAGCAGGTTAATTATAAAAAGTAGGAGGGGATGTAATGCGGACGGCGAAGCCGTTCGCGGCGACGAGCTTGCTCGTCGTGCTACGGCCGGGGGTATGGGGCCCGCTTAAGGGCCCCAGAAAATTTTGAAAAAATGGTGCAAAATCCTGCACTTTGGGGGTCTCCTGGACCCCCATTCACTCCTCGCAAAACATCATTTTTTACTGATGATTATGTAAATTGTTTATTAAAATTTGTAACATGGGTCAACTTTTCTGTAAATTTGATCACATTTATTTGATTATCCAGACTTTCAACTTACAGCTATATATTTGAAGATGTTTGAGAATAGCAATATCAGGGTTAAATTTTATTTACTATAGTAATACATCGACCCAAGTGTGACATGATTAAACTATCCCCTTTTTGTGTGAAAATGAATGTCCAACTTTTTCCAATTTCAACAAGGTTTGGCAGAAATTAAAATCCCTTTATTCTGTAACCTTGATTTACTTGCATATATATTCTGCAAATTTTCATACCTCTGGATATAAAGTTGGACAAACTGATCAGACAGGGTCAATTAACTGGGGGCACAAAACTATGGGGTGATTGATCCCCTTTAGCGTTTATCTATAGTCCTATTTATTGAGTCTTCATTTCTTTATTAAGTATTCATGAGGCCAGGCAGGCTTTGGACTTGTTGAGAGAGAGAAAGATAGGATACTTGGGCAAACAACATTTATAGAAGATGTTGTCATTTATCCTATCTTAAAAGATGTTGGCCTTCAGCTATATTTAGTATTTGTTTTGAATACCAATGTTCTGATTGAAGCACTGAAACACCCGACAGGTGACACTGTCACTGGTTGTAGACATCGATCTTCTTTTTGTGTGATACATTTGGTTGAAAACTTATGTAGCTTGTCCAACGTATGTTAAAATAATCGTTGACCATCCTCATTTCTGAATTTAAATACTTAAAACACCTGATAAACAAATAAATTACTTATTAAATCCAAAGAAAATCCGTCGCTGCATAGTGAAAAGGTCGGTCAAATTTTAGAACGGAATTGACAAAATCATCCGAGCGCTTTAAAACTCGCAGCGTCGTAGGAAAGCTTTAACCTGTAAAAATGGCCTAAACACTCGGATTTACTTGGATTACTCGATGTATCTCTTGTTCACAATTAAAATCACGGAACAAAAACTTGTAACGGAAAAATATTGATCTCTGTATGTTTTTTTTTCAAACAGTCAGGTCATACTTGCAGCTAGAGTAGCCGGGTCCACAAGGGGAATTTGCCGGGGGAAATCCCCGGCCCCCGGGCCTTAAAGACAACCCTGTATCCTTTATTAGTTTTGTAGATAACCTACATTTCAAGTGGATATAGAACAAATATTCAGGTCAAATACAAATTTTACGAAATCTTAATTATAATCATCTATTCCTTGTTTCATTTTTTCAATTCCTGGTTCATAAAATTAAAGAAATCCATAATTTTGATTGGATGACAACAGTCACATGGTGTTCTTAGTAAAGTTTTATGTCCCAATATAACACCACATTTATGACCACACACATTGTCTATGACATAATCATATGCATAATTCAAAATGCAAAAGAATACTTTGATTTCAACATAAAATTTCCTGCAAATATTTTATTTATGTCTATAGGTTTTGTCATTTGAAGATTTGGTGATAGATCTCTGTTAAAACAGACTGCCTCATAACAAATTACATGGAGTGGCATATGCCACCAGTCTATACACAGACTCATACAATATACAAAATTAAAGGCAAATAAATCCAAGGAAAAGGACTAACATTTCCATCTAAAGGTCCAATCTGGAAGTATAGGATAAATTAAAATAAGTAATATGGCCTATTATGGGCATTTTCAACTTAAATACAGGGACTAGCCCACAATTTTCTCCCACCTAAACATTCCAAAACATTGACTCAATTTGAGGACCTGTTTCCATAGAATCATTATGTTTTGGTACCCTGACAAAGAAGTGTTGGAATATTCAATTTCAATCAGTCACAGATATAAATCTTTATGCACTCTCATAAAAAGTCTGCAAAAAGTAATTCCGAGGTTAAATTTCTTATGATACCTTTTTCATAATCAGATGGATCTTCTTGTTCATCGTCATCTGATCCAAGGATTTCTTCTTCTTCTTCATATTCTGGTTCTTTGTTCTGTGGTGCTTCTGACCTATAAAAAAAAGAGAAATAAATAATACAGTTACATGGATAACAAATGATGTAACAAAATGTCCAATTATGAACTTCTGCCCAAGAAAAACCTGGTAAAAAGCAAGAATGATTCAAGCACACTCAACTTAACAAAAAATTTATGACAATACCTCATGGGCTCTGATCTGGCTATACTGAGGTCTTGCAATTGTTACCTGAAAAGATGTATTGTTTTTTTGAATAGTAAATGTTTTGCTTGTATCTTAACTAATTCAGAAATTGTTCAACTTGACTAAAATTGAGAAAGGAAATGGGGAATGTGTCAAACTGTATTTATTTATAATGACACGAATGAAGTCAGGTCTATAAATACATATATATATATATATCTACTTGGACAATATATTAACAAAACATCGTTATACAAAACAATAATTAATTCAAAGAATAATTCAAGAAAATATTTTACTAAGAAACTTTCATGTGGAAAATCATGATCATATAACATGCAATGAAAAGTTCATTTACTTTACATAAACCAAACCAGAAACTTTCATTACAGCTGAAGAAACAAGTCAATATTTATTCAACTTTTCTCATTAATCAACTTTCTCCCAACATTGTGTAATTGCTGGGATAGTCCTAAGACTTTTCTTATATATATTTGTCTCATATAATGTTCAATTTATTAGAAAAGAAGACATGAAGACAATTTCAGAGACAGGCTTGTATAAATCTAGGCTCAGACAAACCATAACTTTGGAACAGTAATCACAATTCAAAACATTCCTTCTTTATAGATGTGACAAATGTCTTTAACCCTTACCATGCTGGATTGTTTTCAGAAAATATATAATTTTCGTTTATTTGCAAAAATATGCAAATTATATGCAAATGAGCTGAGCCCTGTTGTTGTAGCATATTGATTCCTTTAAATCTAATGTAGGTGATCAAGGGGCAGGGTGGTCGGGGTGAGGAGGCGGGGGTGGGTGTTCGGGAATTTGCCCCACAGTTGGTCATCAGGTGCAAAACGCGTCAATTTTGACGATTTTTCGTCCTTTCTCTTTACCCCAGTGAACAAATTGACTCCAACATTGTTAGGTGGGAGTGAATCTGATCTTGGTTCAGCAGTCTACAGAAGGTTATTTAGACCAAAAATACGGAATTTCACGATTTTCCGATTTTTTACTTCAAATGGACCCCAAACCAGAAGTAGTCGTTTCCTATGATTATTTCAATAATAATAACGATATCCATATGAGCTGCTCTTACAAAGTATATGGACAGACAGACTGACAGGGTGATACCCATAGAGTAGTCTACCACAAAGTTTGTTTGTTGTATAATGAGAGGCAAGATTAGTATAGCCATGAATTAAACACATCTAACCAAAGGAGCTCCAAACAAAGCAATGATAGAAGATACAAAATATAAAGTGACCTCCTGCAACATACATGTTAATCTAAGAGATTTATGACTATGTAAATCATTGATTATCAAATAGTAAGTAAAAATGTATTAACCTATAGCTACACCGTGTATCATCAGTACACCGGATATAGGTACTAACCAAGCGGGCATGATCGATTTTGACCTTACACGGTAACGACAATCTTTGTTTTGCTTTATCAATATTCAATGTACATTTCTCAACATTTGAAATTCCTGCTCCCAAATAATTTTCGCATCGATTTTTTCCTACTTATAAAACAAATTTAATATTCTAATAAGAGCAATTAACTTGTACATGCGGAAATAGCTGTGAATTTCAACACCAACTTTCAATTTCGATACAGTTGTTGAGACATTTACATGTTTTATCTGAAAGAAACCTAATACAGGGCAAAAGTTGTTGTCACCATTCTTAAACCTACCTGTGATTACTCTTTCCTTGAAACTTTTTGGGTACTAAACAAGTATAAAAATAATGTTTTTGTGTACGGTGTACAACAACTTAACTATGCACCGTGCATCATGATTTATGTGGTCAGCTAAACACCGTACACAACACCTTTTTAGGGATAAAATATCGAAAAATAGCATATGTATGAAAGATTTCAATGCCAATTATTGAAACAGCTAGACTTATTACACGCACACATTGACCTTCTATCAGAAAAAGAGTTGCAATGAATATAGAATTATATCGGATGAGACGATGGCCAACTGCTTTGACAAGTATTTGCACATGCTTTTACAATGTTTTAGTAATCCCTCTTGTTTTGGGAAAATAATGAGACATCTCTAATCATCAACCTACGACCAAATCATTTCTTAAAACAGCAATTATGTTTAGATTGAAGTACATATTGATATTATGTGAACAAAACAAAGATTTTCGTTACCGTGTAAGATCAAAATCGCTCACGCCCGCTTCGTTAGTACCTATATCCGCTGTACGATGATACACGGTGAGCTATCCAAGTGCAAATCCTTCATGTTCCAGTATTTTACAAGTATTTCAGCCAGTGTATACAGTGTGATTTAGTCTACTGTACATAGTTCCAAAATACATCTGCCATACACAAAATATTCAGTCCTAGGTTCAGTTTAGACCCTTTTCACTTCAATAATTTTGCAACTGATCAGACTAAAACTTTAAAACCCACTTATACATGGTGACATTAATAATAACCTTTTTGAGTGAAAATATGCTATATACTTGTGTTATGTTATCAGTCATAATTAGCTTTCTACAAGGTGATTTACCACAGCTAAATTAATTATATAACATTTATATTTTGTTGATAGTTACAAGGTAATCAACGGATGTCGGATCACACATGATGCTTTATAAACAAGCACTGATGCACATTAATTAAAATGTGAAGTACATGTACCAAACTGTGTACATAAGACAATCTAATTATTGTTACATCCAATGCATTTGAAACTTTTTAATTTAGCTATGAAAATATCAAAGTTTAGTTATATTATAGGTTTCAGATTCTCAGAAAGCAGGTAAAACCTAATGGTCTCATTTTACACTTACAGATAATCAAATCCCGAATCGGAACAAAAGAAAAAGGGACTTATGAATTCTTGCAATGGTTTAAATTATAAGAATATCTCTAGGTGTCCCATTTTATATATAAGGTTTCAAAAATCTGTGTATAAAATTGAAACAATTATGGAAAAGATAATCTATACTTAATTCAAAATTTTTCTAAACTACCCGGTATTAAAAAAAAATCATAATGTCTTAATTGTTGCACTGATCTATGGCAATAAAATATGACTAGAATATGTGTCAAAAGGACACCACGTCCTATTCACAATAAAAAATCTGAATCAAAACTCTCACTTTGATTATCTACATGTACGTTCACTTCATATCTACAGTAGTAATAGTACATGTAAACTCAGTTCCATGTTGATTTGATCACAACTTCACCATAAACTGCATGTACATGTAACTTTTATAAACCCAAATGTAAACCAGGTAACCAACGGAGATATGGACAGACTATGCAGTTAAGAAAACATTTTGTTCTTCTATTCTTGTAGGTCGGGCATCAAACCAGTAGGATGAAAACACTTTGAATAATAACACTAGATGAAAGGGATGATATACGGAAATTAGGACATAAAATGGAGTCTGTACTGACCTTGATCTCCCAGTGTAGAACTGCTGCCAATTTTGTTTAAGTATGCCCAGTAATTTGCTCATTCCATAATTCCACATTAAAACCCATCAAATAATTATCCAATCACCATTAACATAAGTCCTATAATGATACTAATTACACCAGATCTCCCAAGTATAACATAATTAACTCTTACAGTTTACTAACAACACACTGTATGTCAATTTCAATAGGTACTCCTTAGAGTCTGAAGGATTACGTCTATTTCTTATGAAACCTATTTGACTCTGACATAGGTCTGAGTGGAATATCTCTGGAGAACAGATACTACTTAAACTTCTGTGATCAATAAATACTCATCTGATATAAACAACACTGTTAATTTCCTTTCCACAGATTTATTTTGGCCATTGTTCAGCCAAGATTGTTGATGGCAAGACTAATTTTTTTTACATAGCTCTCAACAACAAGTTATCTTGTTTCAAATTCTTTTCCCTAGACAAAATGTGTATTCTTGCTAATGCAACTTTAGTATTCATTTCCGGGGTTTCAAAAAGCTTTACTATTTTATGTAATAGAACAGAACTACACTGACAAAAAAGATTTATTTTTGTAATTGCTCAATCTATTATCTTTGAATAGAGTCGAGTGTTTTCACCGAGAAACTATTGTGAACATGTCATTTAAATATAGCAGCACATTTATTCTGCATATTCTACATTTCATGTCCAATTGTCATTAGGCAGTTCTTGTTCTGAACTTAATGCTTTTCCAGAAATTATCAATACACAAAATAAAACAAAATTTATGAATTCAGGCAAAATATCAGAAAGATAGATCTATCACAATCCAATCCTTTTCTTCTTTCACATATTTCATATACAATGTTTCCATTATTTTCTAAAATAATCCCAGCTCATAATGTATTTTTAACTATAAATGACATGTGTATGTTGTCAAAATACATATGGATCCATGGACTAAATATGCACTTCGAATTACTTTTTAAATTAACAATTGGTCATGTATTTGCATGTTATATCAAATGAACTTTGCCATTAAATTCTACAGCTGTCCAGACATAGAAATTTCAGAAAGTTTATAAGTCTCAAGGGAAACCAATTCTGCAATACTCATAAAACAAGTTAATAAGCCATCTTTACATAAAAAAGAAGATGTGGTGTTTATATTCATTCTAGAGATCTGGGATAGCTCTCTCACTTCTTTAACATGCTTTTATGTGCTGCTCTAATAAGTTCATGCTAAAATATTATATTAAAAAAAAATCTTTACAATCTACTTCCCTCCTCTCCACCCTTGGTAAATTACATGTAAGAGAAAATTTCAGATCCACGAGGTAATAATTTTTGTTGGTTGCAGTTGTAACTGGCTGCATCCAATCAAAAAGCACCTATAACATGATCATTTGAAAATATAGGTAAACAGATCTGATGCCATGTGCTGATTGTGCAACAAGTCTTTACCCCCAAAAATATACCATATTAAGTGACAATTTTAAAAACCTTCTTTGTCAACTTATAGCAGTGCCTGTGTGTGTTTCTTGCACAAATGATGGAAAACCAACATATATATTTTTGTTTGCTGCTTTTAATACCAAGTTTGAAATTTCTTAGACCCTACCATGTTTTCACATAGAAGAGGTTTCAATTGCTACATTGGTCGAGAATAATTTCCTGAAAGATGGTGCAATGTTTTTTTTCACAAATGTTGGTTTAATCTGCTAAGGGTGAAAAGGAGGGGAGTGGATCATAGCCCTTGGCTAGTGAAGATGTCAATCTAGTTGCATCAATGTTTGAAAACAAGAATGTGTCCATAGTACATCGATGCCCCACTAACACTATCATTTTCTATGTTCAGTGGACCGTGAAAAAAATCTATTCAGCCTGTGACCACTAGCCAGGAGCTGCTGGAAATGTTCTTCAAATGAGTAAGGCTTTATCAATATCCATATGAGCTGCTCTTACAAAGTATATGGACAGACAGACTGACAGGGTGATACCCATAGAGTAGAGAAGTAGCGAGTTCCTTTATATCTATATCTCTGAAAATAAATGGGGAATGTGTACATGGAAACATATGATGTCACCACATGCATATAACACTTCAAAGGGACATAATAAGGAATTGTAAAAGTGACCATACCTAAACTTGTACTTGATCTGTGTTTTGTGGTAATAAGCCTCGTATACAAGTTTTTACAACCACTGGTTAAGGCAAACTTTATAAGTTAGAGAACACAAAGTTCAGCAATTTTATCATTTGTAAAGGGACAGAACTCCTACTACGATGAGGATATCAAGTTCAGCAATTTTATCATTTGTAAAGGGACAGAACTCCTACTACGATGAGGACATCAAGTTCAGCAATTTTATCATTTGTAAAGGGACAGAACTGCTACGATGAGGGCATCAAAATTGCTTGATTACAGCTAAATTCTGTCTTATACAGCTTGGATCTTATCCCAGTTATAATGAAGAATGTGTGATCAATACACAAACCTCAAGCCAAATGCATTTAACTACACATCTCAAGTTTTATATTGCAAAATTTAATGAAAAAGTTGTTTGTTGGGAACATGATTAAAGAATGTTTGCCTCAATCTAAAAAGATGAGAGAAAAAACCCTCAAAATAATTACATTTACTAAATAACAGTTCATTCAAACTAAATAAGAAGTTATTTGGAAGCAGGAAGACATTATTTCTGATATATTGCTGATCCTTGCTCCTTTATGATGATTGAAAGTTATAAAACTGATCAGGGCTTTTACAAATAATCACACCGAGTTTGCTCGAAATAGATCATTACATCCAGTAAGATACTGATCATCAAACATCAGCACCTGATACTTATATATTGAGTATGATCATATAATTTTTTTTTAATTTTCACTGCAGACAGAAACTAACAAGTGGATATAGTGTTCATGGTAGTATGGTACATACCAAATGATAAAACCAAATGGCATATATAAAAGCTTTGATCTTAATTTACCAAATGTCCATGATAATTTATAGACATAAAAAACAAGAATGTGTCCATAGTACACAGATGCCCCACTCACAATATCATTATCTGTGTTTAGTGGACCATGAAATTGGGGAAAAAACTCTAATTTGGCATTAAAATAAGAAAGATCATATAATAGGGAACATGTACACTAAGTTTCAAGTTGATTGGACTTTCACTTCATCAAAAACTACCGTGACCAAAAACTTTAACCTGAAATTTGCACTATCATTTTCTATGTTCAGTGAATCGTGAAATTATGGGTCAAAACTCTAATTTGGCATTTAAATTAGAAAGATCATATCATAGGGCACATGTGTACTCAGTTTCAAGTTGATTGGACTTCAACTTTATCAAAAACTACCTTGACCAAAAACTTTAACCTGGAGCGGGACAGATGGACGAACTGACGGACGCACAGAAAAACTACTTTGACCAAAAACTTTAACCTGACGCAGAACAGATGGACAAACGGACGGACAGAAAAACGAACAAACAGACCAGAAAACATAATGCCCCTCTACTATTGTAGGTGGGGCATAAAAATGACTTGCCAACAAAGATGTTACATTTAAGTGAACCTGCTGAGTATGATATACATTGTACAGCTCAATATGAACCTGCTGAGTATGATATACATTGTACAGCTCAATATGAATCTGCTGAGTATGATATACATTGTACAGCTCAATATGAACCTGCTGAGTATGATATACATTGTACAGCTCAATATGAACCTGCTGAGTATGATATACATTGTACAGCTCAATATGAACCTGCTGAGTATGATATACATTGTACAGCTCAATATGAACCTGGTGAGTATGATATACATTGTACAGCTCAATATGAACCTGCTGAGTATGATATACATTGTACAGCTCAATATGAACCTGGTGAGTATGATATACATTGTACAGCTCAATATTGCACCAGTGTATGCTTAAAATTAAGTTTTTATTGCACATGCAAATTTTGCCCCCAAATAAATCGGTAATTCTCATGTATAAATAAATATATATGTTTTTACACTTAGTTCAAAGATCACATCAGGTAAAACAATTTAAAAAGTCATGCTGGTTACAAAAACACATTTAGTTTTTATCATTTTAACTACAACAGTTTTGATGGTACTCAGAATAAAAAAAGTGTATGATTCTTGATTGCATTATATATAGCTAGCTTCAGTAATTCCAGAAAATCAAATTTGCTCAAAACTTAGTCATTCTCTCACATTTAGTACAGAAATTGCAAATTTATTGGAAACTGACTTACAGTTAACTTCTACATTTTAGGCCAACATATACTTTTTACTGGTGCAACAAAACACTGACATTTTTAGAAACTGGAATTTCTTCCTACATTTTTTCCTAGTTAGTTTATTCTTCATAAAAATAAAATTCTAAACACTTCCGATACCCTATGGAAAATGCATTGCAAGTAATTGCACTTGTGTTTTGTAATTGAGGTTCATAATACTAAACTTATCATTACAAGTAACATAATATTACTGTATTATCTATGTCTGATTAATTCTCTCTCTCCCCCCTCTTTCTCTATCCACATATAAATTATAACATTTAATTTGGTTCCCTAAACTACACAAAAGGGCATCTATATATATTTATACTATAACTTATGCCTTTTACTAGTGATAAAAATGCTACAAAATCAATGTCCAATATAAAACCCTATGCAAACAAATGTAATGTTTATAAGTCAATAAAACAGAATTTATTTTTTTGATCTTTAATTTTCTTACCTCATTTTAATCTACCTGTTCTTTTCATCACAGACAATCAAATTTGTTTGGAACTTCCGATTGTGATTTTCCGAGTTAAGAAGACAAGTCTTCCAGAAAAGATGTATATTTCCTCGTTCAATAACATTGTTTCGCTGACTATTGATCTTACACCCAAAGCAACTTGTGCGCTAATTAACTAAATCTAATCAGATACCATCATCAATAATCAAAAACTTCAAAGACACAGATTATATACATATACATGAAATTCAAAAGGACGGAAATATACTAATATACAATAATTTCTGTGATGAGGCCGACTGTCATACTGAATATTGCCTTTTAGACTGTTATCAGTTTTGTTGGTACAGACCATCTAGATAGAACAACAGACATTATTTGATACATATTTGACTGTTAGCCACATTGATTTCCTTTAAAGTTCTGCAATATATGCTATAAATTGATTGATCTTATATAGAAGTTTGTTGAAAGATTTCCCAAAGGTGAATATGAAATTTTTATATTTTTTTAGCATCATATGGAAACTATTTAGACGGAGCACTCCAACAATGCTGCCTTTTAGCAGATATTCATACAAAAGTTGAGGAATATATAGGCAGTCATAGGCGTAACAAAGAATATCGCAAAACTTTCTATGGCAGGGCTATAACAAGAATGTGTCCCAAGTACACGGAAGCCCCATCCCCACTATCATTTTCTATGATCAGTGGACTGTGAAAATGGGATAAATTCTCTAATTTGGCATTAAAATTAGAAAGATCATATCATAGGGAACATGTATACTAATTTTCAAGTTGATTGGACTTAACTTCTTTAAAAATTACCTCAACCAAAAACTTTAACCTGAAGCGGGACGAACGGACAAACGAACGAACAGACGGACAGACCAGAAAACATAATGCCCATAAATGGGAGCATAAAAATCATTTTTAATCCATTTAAAAGTAAATCTACATACATCATGCATCTCGTCATAAACTTTAAAAGATTCAAATTGCAAACTTGTAGACTACAAATGTAACTGTTGTACTGAATTTCAGAAAATAAACTGTATTTAAGGTTGTTACTGGAATTCTTCCAGAACTAATCATGGAAGTAATATCGAGTAGTAATTATTCCATAAACCAATCAAGTAGATTATCACTTGTGTACATTTGTAAGAGTCCCATTTTAACCAGTAATTGGGCATAAAATCAATCTCCATCAGAACCACAACAAATCAATTGAAGAAAACATTCCAGTAAGCCATTAACCAGAAGTCAAATGTTCTATATCCATTAACCTTAAACAACAATACTTTCTTGGATCCAATGCCAGTGTGATTCTGACATGACATATTGTAATTTTGATCGAAAAAGGGGTAAAACAATTGTTATTAACTTAAATGTGAATCCAAATGATAAAATAATAGCCATTATCAGAGACATATCGATATCATCACCGGTGGCTGATACAGCACGCTTGCCAATGATTGTATTACACATACAATTTATCTGTATTTACTACTAAGTATATAATAAAAGCATATATACATTGTATATGTTATCAAAAGGAAAAGAAATATAACACAGTAAAACACTAGAAAAATCACTCTTCTATATACAACTTCAAAAAGTCCTGTAAAAGAGTGACATAGTTAGACTTTCAAATTGCATTGTCCTTCAGCTTCACCTTTTTTTAATTTATACAAATAAGGAGATGTGGTAGCTAAAGGGTTACCAGAGACAACTATTAAATCAAGTTCAAATGACATGGATATCATTTAAGCAATGAATGTCACAGTAATGCCTTCAACAATGAGAGAAATATATACCATTTCATCAGCTGATGGCTATGACATGAAAAAGGTGAAAGAATTCAAATGTGAAAACTTAACTAACAGTCAAATTTCTAACAATACAATTCATGAATACAAATATGAACATAATGACCAATGACCAATGAACTACATGTACACTGGCTCCAGATTTGGAACAGGCACATACAAAATGTGACAGTGTTCAATATTTTTGGAAGCACTGTGACCATGTATGGTGTTAATCATGTTTACTGATCTTATCTGTACCTATAGTTGGGCAATGGTGTGACGCTGCGGCTTATATACATTTGTTTTTCTTGCCTGTACATGTATGACTGTATGAATATTATCAAAATTGCATTTGAGGAGTAAAATAAATCCAAATAAAGATTTGGTTACTTCATTTCCAACTCAACATAACCTCTACCAGTCTACAATTCATTGAAATTCAACTACGGAAGTGTTCTAGTGTTAGTTGATGTTACATGCATGTCTCACCTGGATCTGTGGCCAATTACAAAAGCCAAACTTTCTTAAATTTCAAGAAATATTTGTTGACATACAAATGTAGACCACAATACTTTATGTTTACTCTCAATGAAACTGAGTAATTCTAACGATTGTTGTTTGTTTTATGTTTAAAGGCAAATGTTTAATGCATGTTCAGGGTGGCCCTAATTAAACAACGAATATTTGAGTAAAGTGCTTAAATTGAGCCTGAGTCAGTCATTTATATTCTTCAAGTTTTAATACACCTCAAGATTTAGTCATGTGACTTCAGCTAAAATGATGTAGGTTAATAATATTTATCTATAGTATTGATTATTTTTAAATATGTTATGTCAAAAGTTAGGCTGACAATAACATTTATCTGTTCTTGTTATGATTATGTTATATAAATATTTATAGAACTTTACATTATACAAAGGGAGACAAACCAAGCAGAATCCAAATGGTCATTTCCATTTCTTGCTTTCAAAAAAGTCAATCAGAACATTTGATTGGTATAATTTCCTATTTTATATGTACATGTATCATGTCAACAAAACTTCCTTTATGCAATCTTTATATCTTTATATATATTTTCTGTGCAATCTACTTTTCGTTTTTCCCCCTCAATCAGACTGATAAATCACTGATAATTTGAAAATAAAATGATTCTAGTCTAGAGAAGCCAGTATACCAATTGATTTAAAACAAAAGAATGGATGCTTCACAATCACCCATTAACCAAGATTTCATCATAAACACATGTATAAAGGTACAATTTACAACAGCAGAATTATGATACATACACTTCACTATTCAAAATACATATCGTACAAAGATCTAGAACAGCCAAAGGGAAATAACTCAAAAAATATGTGACTAAAACCAAAAGCAGTAATGTTTCCTATGACATGTGTTGGATTGCCAAAAACATCAAGTGAATATAGTGAATGAATGGGAAACAATTACAGACTGAATTAGGAACAAAACTGCAGTTTCTGTGTCCTTATTTGAGAATTTCATCAAATCTCAATATTTATTTCCTATCAGGTATATCCATTTATTATAAATGCATATTTTTTTTACAGAAAATAGTACCTAACATATTTTATTCCAATCATTGTAAACAAAATTCATTAAGAATTGCAAATAGAAAGCAAATAAATTTCTTGTATGTCATTTGTTGTGTTATTTTTGAGGAGTGTGAATGTTGGTAGTTGTTAATGTTAACCTTGTGTTCCATTAATTTATATATACATGTACTGGCAATATTTTTTTCTATTCTTGTTATCCTTTCTGAAAGTGTCAATGATGCATAATTATCATTCCTTAAGTTTTACATTATAGCTTATAAAATGTATTGTCAGGTTAACAACATTCTTTGAGGAGCAAAACTGATTATCACTAAAAGATAAAATAAAAGTTCTTCCTGTCTGTAAGGTCTGAATCAGTCTGCACCTTTGACCACTAGTCTGATGCCCCAGACTAATCAAATTTTATTTAGAAGTAAACTTTTGCAGAACTTTGTTCAGACTAGTAGTCATGGTAGCTGGAACAGATTTTGGTGCAGACTGCAAGTTAATAATTTCACTTGTTAGGGGAAAACAAGTTGGCAACATTCACTTTTCCTTGGCAAAATTACAATTATTTTTTCTTTATTTTAAGCAGCTGCTACCTTTATGCTTGACCTGAAAGTCAATAGGATTATTTCTTTCATCTAAACAAAATTCATTGTAAACAAAACAAGAAACTTAAGTATCCATTCCAAAACCAGCTTTTCATTTTTATTTTATTTTAGTAACACTACTAATTATAACACTACAGTAACCCAAACTTATACCTGTTGACCAAAAAAAAATTAAAAGACTTAAACACATTTTCTATATTTTCCATCTGTACAAGTTTAATTCCAATCAAGCAAGGGAATCAAATCAACTTCCAAAAATAATTTTCATCCCCTATTTATAAGTGACGTTGACCTAATGATCCCAAATCAATAGGCTTCTTTCTCTTCACCATTTCTTCTGCATATCAGTTTCAATCCATTTACTGAAGGGATACTCATGTTATCTGGGGAGCGTTTCCCAAACACTGCCTGATATAAAATCTTACGGTCAGACAGAAATTCATAGTAACATTTTTTTAGTTGAATATAATGAAGAAAAGGACAAAGCTTCTTTTTCGGTCCAACAACCCTAAAACAATTTGGCACAGACTGTTATCAGATACCCATTTATTTCTGTCACAGGGACTGACAAAAAAATTACTACAATGTATACACATGAACATGTAGGATCTTAAATGTTTTTCACAAAATATAACAAGAATGTGTCCCAAGTACATGGATAACCCATGGGTACTATCATTTTTTATGTTCAGTTGACCGTGAAAATGGGATAAAATCTCTATTTTGGCATTAAAATTAGAAAGATCCTATCATAGGGAACATGTTGAAAAAGTTTCAAATTGATTGGACTTCAACTTCATCAAAAACTACCTCGACCAAAAACTTGTACATGAAGCAGGACAGACGGACAACCAGAAAACATAATGCCCATAAAGGGACTTAAAATAAGACAAGATAATGCAAGCTTGATAGTGTTTACAAGGTTACATAATGCTATATATATATGACATTCACAACTAGTAATCCTTTCACCCTAAGTCAGGTTTTATAAGAAGAGATATAAGTCGTTTGTACTGAATGTTATCATACAATGACACTGTGGTACTGTGGTACACCAAAATCTGTGTTTGGAGAAGAACTTTAAATACTATACCTGTCATGCATGTACATGAATTTCAAAGTGAACCCAAGGATCATCTGATAAGTAATGTAGGCTGAACTGCAATGTATACCAATTTTCTTTCAGGGGAGTTACATTGTATGAAATGTACTTTCATGTGCATGTATCATAGTGGAAGATGTAAATAAATTTAATATTTCTATTTTGGACTCTTTTCCTCCTCTCTTGATACAGATATCTATCCTCTTTTGGATGATTATGCTGCAGTAAACTTTCTTTAGATTTATAATTTCTTATATCATGTATATATTTGTTTATTTCAGGTGTAAAGATGTTTCAAAGAGCATTTTGTGTGAGAACACTTTATTTAAGTTGCCAAAAAATTATGAACAAAATTTCTGAAGATCATATGCTAGACAGACGGGTACACCTTAGAATCATTTTATACACAAGATATATTATAGAGATCCTATCACTTATCATACCTGAGGCTGAGAAGAAGATAAATCCACAAAATCTTAACATTGACAAATGAACCATGAAAATGAAGTCAAGGTCAAAGAAACCTGCGAGACAAACATATACACCTTATAATCAATTATTCATTCTAAACACCATTTACATGTAGTTTGCTTGTAGTATCTACACATGATCTATAATAAAGAAATTATAAAAACTTTTCATTGACCAATGAATGATCATCATGAAGATGAGGTCAAGGTCATATGATTATGAACCCTGCCAGGCAGACATGTGTACATGTATATACATGTTCATCTAATTATCATTCCATACACGAAATATAATTGACCAATTGCTTAAAATATCTTCAGAAATAAACCAAACCACAAAAGCTAAACAGTGTCCAATGAACCATGAAAATGAGGTCAAGGTCAGATGAAACATGCAGACAGATATATACAGCTTACAATTATTCCATACATCAAATATAGACACTTTATTGACAAAAAGATCAGACAACAAAAGCTAGATGTGAACCAAGAAATTAAGTTCAAGCCAAGGTCAGATAAAACCACAGTCAAACAAACATGTTCACCTTTCCTTCAAACACTTAACATACATGTAGCAGAGTTCTCAAAAAGAAGTGGTCCTAGGATTTTTCACCACCACAATTATAAAAGGACTGACACAATTTTAGTATTTTGCAAAAGAAATAAAAGTGAGGACCACCAGGGGAAAAAAGATTTCAAGAACTAGATGACCTACTTCTTATACATGTTATATCTGAGACACGGACTTAACCATGGCCATGTTACTTTAACTTTAATCATAAGGTAAAGGTAATGTTAATCCTATCTGTAAGAAATGTACAAATTTTCAATGTGGACATTGCAATCCATATACCAAATATAATGTTATTACTCATTGTGAGTATTTCACTTGACTAAAAGACTAATTTTCTTTCATGAAGTCACTGAACCATTAGAATGAGATCAAGGAAAATGGCCATCTGAACAATTGTAAATTCATAAATTATGGTATCTGTATACAAAGTATACATTTGCTTGCACCTGTCCTGAGTCAGGAACCTGATGTTCAGTAGTTGTTGCACTTTTGTTTGTTGATATGGTACTATATAGGGCCTAAGGCCGATTCATAAGTGTTTCTTGCTTTTTATATAGATTGGACAGTTGGTTTTCCCGTTTAACACATTTTTGGGCCCTTTCTAGCTTGCTGTTCCGTGTGAGCCATGGATTTGTGTTGACACCGTACTTTGACCTATATTAGTTTACTTTTACAAATTGTGACTTGGATGAAGAGTTGTCTCATTGGCACTCATACCACATCTTCCTACATATCTATGAAGCATCCAGATCTTTTACCTTCTGAAAATATAAAGCTTTGTAAATATACTTTATACATGTAATACTGTATAAAAGAGTGTCACCACTGCTTAATTGTTTATTTAATTCCTTTTTTCGTTGGAGGGGAGACAAAAACTAGAGGTTTTCAAGAGCCTGTGTCGCTCACCTCGGTCTATGTGCATATTAAACAAAGGACACAGATGGATTCATGACTAAATTGTGTTTTGGTGATGGTGATGTGTTCGTAGGTACTGGCCAATATCTACAAACACGCAGAAATATCTACAGTGATGCCATATTACTTTACTGAACACTCTTGCTGTTAACAATAAATCTATCTATAATGCACTTTGCCCAGTAGTTACAGAGAAAAACATTTTGTAAAAATTACCAAAATTTACAAAATTTATGAAAATTGACTATAAAAGGCCACAACTCCTTAAGGGGTCAATTGACCATTTTGCTCATCATGATTTATTTGTAGGTATTACATTGCTGAACATTATTGCTGTCTACAGTTTATCTCTATCTATACACATGGAAAAAAGTATTGCAACACCTTGATTTTTTAAAATTTGAAAAATCAGCCTCTTTTTTTGGATGAAATATAATAAAATATTTGTATAATATTATTGAAACATAGTTTATGATAACATTGGCATTGAAACGAACAAAAAATGTTTGAAAAAAAAATGATTTATATAACCACAATTTTAATAACAAAATGAAGTGTTTTTTGTACGAAAAAATGCATTTTACAACTTTTACTGTAGTCAAACTTTACAATGTCAGCAATTTCAAAATTAATCTTCAGATGACTGTTCACATCATGGTTGATCGTTATACGCCAAAGAATTAGTACTTTGTGCGCAGCCTCCATTCAAACGGATAACCGCATCTAAACGTCTTCTGATTCCTGCCAAAAATCGACTAATTTGTTGCTAAGGTAGCAGCAACCATTTCTGATGAAGGGATTTGTTTATTTCATGATGTGTTTGAACGGGGGTGTCCTTTCGCGCACGTTCCGCCCAATAGTGTCCCATATATGCTCGATATGGTTCAAATCCGGGCTACGATCCGTCCAAGGAAGATGAACCGAATTCCATTGGAACAATGGATCTTCCTCCACGATGCTAATTTTCAACTTTAGCGAGCTCTGCACTACATTGGATACGGAAAACTGTGTGTCTGTTCGTAAGCAAAGGTCTCCGAAATGGTCTTATCGCACGATAACCAGTAGCGATGAGTCGATCTCGACCAGTTCTTGTTAAAAGGCTCCTGTATGCCCACCGCTCTCTTTTTAGGATTGTATTGTATGCAATGGGTTTCCTTCTGACCAACCTTCATTATGCTTGATTTTCCCTAGCAAATGGTATAGGGGGTCTTCTTTATCTCGGAAAGTCTTTAACATCATTTAGTGCCTTATTTTTCTCAAAAGGACATATAGTGGAATGATGATGACCCAAAATAAGTGCAGTTGTTTCAGCGACATCCCTACTTCTCTCATGCTGATAATTTGCCATCTTGCTGCAGTTTAGAGTTGTCGAGGACCTGTTACAAGGTGTCAATCACATAACTTTAAAAACTTGGTTATTTAAAGTGTTGAAAACAATGAGGATGAAAACATCTGTTTTGCTGTTTACGGGTACAGTAGCTGCATGTGCAGATAAAAACTTATCGAGTCGATATTTATTGATTAAACTCAGGTGATACTTAAATAATGTTTAATTAGTTCTATTTTACCAAATTATATCACAAAAAAATAAAAAGTGTTTTTTTAATTTCAATTTCAATTTGGTGTTGCAATACTTTTTTCCATGTGTATATAATAATATTCAAGATAATAACCAAAAACAGCAAAATTTCCTTAAAATTACCAATTCAGGGGCAGCAACCCAACAACAGGTTGTCCTATTCATCTGAAAATTTCAGGGAAGATAGATCTTGACTTGATAAACAATTATACACCAGTCAGATTTGCTCTAAATGCTTTGGTTTTAGAGTTCTAAGCCAAAATCTACATTTTACCCCCATGTTCTATTTTTTGCCATGGTGGCCATCTTGATTGGCTGGCCTGGTCAACGGACACAGTTGATGATGATTGTGGCCAAATTTGGTTAAATTTGGCCTACTGTAGAAAGGGGTGTATAGTGCGCGGTTTTTTACCTTGGGAATGAAATTGATGGAAGGGGTGCGGACTATATATATGCAGTACTATAGGATTTCGTGACATTTTTTTCCATGTAGGGATACGATGTTGAACGAGGTTTGGCCAAGTAAACAGAAACATCATGTGTTGTCAATGTTATAATGTATTCTTGACAACTCACTTGGCTAAAAACTAGTTGTCTGTGGCTTTGCTTAGATTTTTCTTGGTACTTAGTTATAGGAAACATTTCAAGGGTAGTTTTAAATATTTGTTTCTGAAAAGTTGACAAATTAGTACCATAACTTAAAGCATATCAGTTACATCACTGATGCTTTAAACCTTATCTCTATTTGATAATTTGTATCTCATGATCTGAGAATTTTTGACACTCAAACCTTTTTTAAATATGTGTGTTATGATTGCCATGTAAATGAGAAAACTCTCCATCGGAGACCAAATGACAAAATCAAAAACTATCTTGACCAAAAACTTTAACCTGAAGTGGGACAGACGAAGGAACAAACGGACGAACCGATACAAAGACCAGAAAACAATAATGCCCATAAATGGGGCATAAAAAATAAACATGACATTCTGTAATGCTTAAAATATACAAAGGTCTTCTTTGTCGGTGAATGTACATTACTTTATTTAACTAATGTAGTATTGACCCACTTTTTACATGATGTAAATCATTGGTTATTGATCACACTTGATCATGAAACTCACAAAAATGAAAAATTATTCAATATCAAATTCCTAATGTGTATTTAATTTTAATGCTATGTTTCACTCCAACTGTGCACACATTTTATTGTTAATTGTTTTATTTATCACACAATGATCTCATGTTTTCACATGTTGCTTTGTAAACACGTGGTTTGTCAAAACATTGACAATTCCATGGTTGAGTGACTGCTTCTGTATCCCAATAATACCAATTTCAGAAGCAGGGTTTCACAGAAAAAGACGATAATTACAACGCATTGTGTATAATCATTAATAGAGTCTTCGTTTCAATTTGATCAACATAAGTCATAACAAATGTTCATAATAAATTGCATGAATCACCAAGGAGGCCTTTGGCAGGTATCCATGGCGTGTACAGATGCTACGGCTATAAAAATAATGTAACTTATTTGGTAAAGCATGTATGTCTATGGTTAAATATAGGCAAAAGAGATAAACAATTTCCTCAAAGGAAGAAATTAGATAAACTCGATGTACTCACGATCTTTTCTTCTCGTCAGTTTTGAACCGAGACTTCGCTTTTGACCGCTTCTTTTTCGCTTGAAGCACTAAAGCTGCAATGAAAATATAAACCAGTAAGTCAAAAAGCCCATTGAATGTTTGTCAATTTAGTTTAAAGTGACAATAAACCTAAATATAGTACCTTTTCGGGGAATTTTTGAGCTCATCCTAGCTGTTTTCTGTCATTTGTTAATTCATTCTTCATGACGCATGCGTACGTTTGAATGACGAGTCTAAACTTCCGTTATCGTACATCATTACAAAGTGCGCGTTACTAATATACAGTAGCAAATATTGTCCAACCTAGACAGTCGTAAACGCACAGTGACAAATAATCAATCGTACGCTAGAAGTAAAGCAAAACTAAATAATCTATTGTATCTATTTTATTTGTATAAAAATGCTCACAGGCTCAGCTAGAAAGCTGTCTAAAAATGATCAAAAATTTGTCCAAGATTCGGGAGCTGAATTCTTGACACAAGTACTTGTGGCATTGGCTCCTCACATTTAATTATATTTTTTTATCTAAATTTTTACTTATTTTCGGTTATCGAATGATTAGGCTGAGACTTGTCAGCCACAGGTAAAAAAAAAAGGGGGGTGGGGTCTTTTTCCCTCAGTATTTGAAGAATCTTTGAAGGTATACCCAATGGCCATACGGTATATATGGTAACTTTTTAGGAATGTCAAATATATTAATAGGTTCCATTTTGTGGTTTAGGTACTTGGGGACAAGACCATTTTTTTGCCATCTTCTTTTTATCCAAAACCATTTAAATTTTCGCCGGTTTCGGCAGTCACAGGCTATTTTAAAATGTCATCAATTTCGTTTATTTTCGCGACGGTATTTTGTATTATGAGAACATACATATACTACATATAACTTGTATTGTCTATTAACATGATCAGTCAGGGTCCTACTTCGTCAAAATTATCTCGATCCATTACGCCAGTTCATTTTCACAATCGTAGAAATGGAAGCCATAATGATTTTAGGGATGACGCTGCCAATTTTGCTCTCGGAAACCGAGATCGGTTGTCAGATGGAATTTTCGAAAATTCATAAATATTTAAAAAAATTCTAATAAAATATTTCGTGGAAGGGCAGACTAGTTTTTTTTAGTGGTTGAAGACTATAAACCCTAGTTTTCCGACACACACAAAATTATAATTTTTCGAAGATATGCATTTTCATCATCCAACTTGAAAGACTGTCAAGTACTTTCAGTAAAAAAAATAGCTATTCGAACACACCTACTCTGTTTTTGTGATTCATTAGATAGGTATTTCACTTGACCCCAGGGCCGCAACTACATTGAGGCAAATGAGGCAAATGCCTCGTGTTAGAAATTTCAAAAAAAAAAAAAATGAAACAAGATTGTCTTCATATCAAACTGTTTTCACGGAAAGTGTCTTGCAAGAAACAAGTTCTCTTCACTTTCTGGTGTCGTCCCTGCATGTTTTTTCGTAATCCATGTTTCTATTTTTCTTTTAGTTTTCAAAATTGATGGTCTTTTGTTTGTACTTTTGTGTGTCCCGGTTTGTCTTTTGTTCATTTGATGCCTACTTTATGACTATAGTCTGAGTGTTGATTTTCATTTGTAAACGTTTGAAAAAAAACCAATGTATTGCCATATATGACCTTTTGCATTGAATAGTTAAACTTGCATTAAGTCGTGTTCAAACCCTGTAACAGAAAATAAGGGAATATGGAGTAAACGTGCACGGGACCTAATTGCACACAAAATCTATGCATATAGAACAAATACAAATGATCAATGGTCAAATTTTTTATTCCTGTTCTTCATCTTGATAGTTGCTGGAGGATCTTCAACAATAAAAGAATCATTATTACCGTTAAACAAGATCAAGATGGTCCCTAGTGTGGACTAGACTGGGACTTCTCTTGCACTGAGATTTACTGTGCGTATTGTTACATGCGTTTTTTTCTACATTGGCTAGAGGTATAGCGAGAGGGTTGAGATCTCAAAAACATGTTTAACCCCGCCGCAATTTTGCGCCTGTCCCTAGTCAGGAGCCTCTGATCTTTGTTAGTCTTGTAGGAATTTTTAATTTTAGCTTCTTGTGTATAATTCGAAGTTTAGTATGACGTCCATTATCACTGAACTAGTATACACACATGTTTAGGGGCCAGCTGAAGGACGCCTCCAGGTGCGGTAGTTTCTCGCTACATTGAAGACCTGTTGGTGGCCTTGAAGGCTTCGGTTGTTGTCTGCTCTATGGTAGGGTTGTTGGCGCTTTGACACATTCCCCATTTCCATTCTCAATTTTGTTAAGCAGTACTAGTACTTAAAGTATAATACTGCACTGTCACTATATTTAAATCTAGTCATAAAATAAACACCAAAGTCTTAACACAAGACAAGACAAGAACAGACAGACAGACAGAAAATCACCGAAGTCTTAACACAAGACAAGACAAGAACAGACAGACAGGTCCGGTATTAATGATTATGAGAATTACGATTTTTTTCTTTATCCTATACGTATCGGTCTGTTAATGTTGTTCCTAAAACCTAAAAGTCTTAAATTACAATCATGTTTTTGATTTGAGACCAGAATATTGTCGAAAAAAATAGCTAAAATGTTAATTGCGTTTCAATGTAAGAAAGAGTTCAGGAAACGCCCAGAATGCACGATTTTGCGTTATTTTTCTCAGAGCTTCTTGGGGCCTTAGGCGGCCCCCAGACCGCTCGGCAAAAATGTTTTGCCTCACTATTAAAAGAGGCTAGTTACGGCCCTGGACCCATATATTTCATCTTTTAGTACTGTGAATTTTTTATGTTATAAAGTCAACCTGTAGCTTTGATTTATAAAAATGATAGAATATGGAGCGAGACGATGTATGAATTATTCTTGCTTTGTACGATATCAAGACAAAATATTCAACTCAAACACGCCCTAGTAACATAAAAAAAAAGTGCACTCGATTGTCTCTTTTCGATACAATTATTACCCATTTTTTGAAATTTTTTCTTGAGTCACATAATGGAAGGGCAGACACGATTATTACTGAACTAGTAATGGATTGATATGTTTTCCGTCCGTGGTAATTTAAAAAAAATTCGGAGGTTATGCATTTTCTACATCCAACTTGAAAGATACCCATGTCGTCGACTTGATATCTAATTGTTCTGCTTAACTATGTACTAAATAAATTGAAAATTTATGCAAATGGTGTTTTTAAAATAAAACACTTCGTAATTGAGAAGAAAATTGTAATTTTGTTTGTTTCTATTAACTTTTAAAAATTTTGTCACTATAGTAAACATTACAGTAAGCATTTGTCGCCTTCTCTAACAAAGAGCTTCGATTCTTTGGTTCTATCTCAACCGGGTTTCCGACTGATGATCAAGTATAAATTCCAAGTTAACTATCCACGTCGGTCACAGATATATTATATCAGGAACATATTATAATATATGGTTCCCAAATTATATAGAGAGCCGCGAGTCTTGCGGGAAATGATAGCGAATATCAAATACTAGTACCTATTATTTTTAGTATATTTATGCACATTTAGTATATTTTAACTACACCCATTTTGACAGTGTTTTCACCTACGTTTTTTTTATGATCCAGACAAAACTTAAGTTTCCATATTGCATTTATTTGTAGTCTTATCCTTACTTACTATATATAGTTACATGCACATATTTGACCTTGAATCCATAATAAATAATAGTATAAAATGGGTTTGAACATTACCTGCGAACGATCCATTGGCGGATCCAGGGGGGAGGGGGGGGGGCATTTTTGGCCGCTCAATGCATTTGAATGAGGGCATATAGTTGGACCCCCCCCCCATTTTGTCCTGGGTTGGGAACCCGCCTTTTTAAAATGGCTGGATTCGCCCCTGCGATCGATGATTCAGAAACGAGGAGTACCCGAATTGCATCCACGCTTTATAATTAACATCATTAAAAATCGTATTTATATACAGACGTTTTGCTTTATATCTTCAAATATTTAGATCAATTTGACATTAGTCCATGCTTACCATGTAAGGTGACTTATAGGTCCATTGTGCCGTGCCGGGTGTATTAAAAGATTTATCGTATATTATATGGTCTTATATGTTTATATATAAAAAGGAAGATGTGGTGTGATTGCCAATGAGACAACAGTTTTCTGTCCACAAGAGACCAAAATGACACAGACATTAACAACTATAGGTCACCATACGGCCTTCAACAATGAGTAAGGCCCATACCGCATAGTCAGTTATAAAAGGCCCCGATATGACAATGCAAAACAATTCAAACAAGAAAACAAAAGGCCTTATTTAAATTAAAAAAATGAACGAAAAACAAATATGTAACACAAAAACAAAATATAATCTGTACATATTTACACACGTCACTATAATAAATAATTTACTCACTTTACTTACTTACTATAATGTCAAATCATAAAAATACAAATTAATTTCAAAGAAATCTTTTAAGAATTTCGCAGCTATTTTTGTTGAAAATGTGCAATTTGGGTACTCGTAGCAAATTGGGTACTGTGACTTTATAAAACAGAAAAACGCAAGAAAAAATAAATGAAATTAATACGGGAAACGCCGAAAAGTTATAGAGTTTGGAAACAATTAAACGGAGGGCAAGCAAATTGTCCTACCCCAAGTACCTATGCAACAGATGGCACACATTGATATATTGGACTCCTCATCACGCTCGTCTTACGACCTGAGGCTACGTTCATACTACGACCATTTCGAGTTCTAGTTATGCTCATTGTCATTGTTACATAAAATATATAAACGCTCTCCAGGTTTTGTTTGAAACATCAATTTTAATTGAACCATAGAAACACAAAGACCATGAACATGTATAGCAATGCTTCTACAGTCACTAACACACACAAATGATATTGTTATTAAGAGAGCGAAAAAGAAGAACAAGGAGAAATGTTAGACGGCGAGGGTCCTGTTGGGTTTGTCCTTGGTTATCAGCCGAAAGGAGACTCCAGTTTGCTCATTATGATCAGTTGATGAACGATTTAATAATCAAGGAACTTTCTTTATTTTTTTTGAAAATGCCACCAAAAATGTTCAATGAACTTTTTACAGAGTTCTCTCCCCACTACCTCTACCTCTACCCTACCACTATGTACACCAGTTCTTGTAAATTTTGGTGGCATAGCTGTAGTTTTTCCGAGAAATCTACGTATTAAAGAGAAATAGAAGGTACAATGTATGGGACAGTATTTATATGGGACACGAAGCGGTTCAATTAAAGCATTAACATGTCGAAAATGGATAAGATTTCAAAACTTTTATGGTAACACAAGAAAAGAAGTAAAGACCCCCCCCCCCCCCCCCCTGAAAAACACAACAAACGCAATTAAAAAAAATAGTAACTTCAACACCATCAGCATTTATACGACAAAGTGCTGTCAATGCTGATCTATGTGCACATGGGATGCAATATACTAGTACCGACAGCATCTTACATTATAATACTGACTAATGTCATAAACGCTGAAGATTAATCAAACATAGGTAACCTTCAATTCATTAGTTCAAAGCACAATGCAATTAAAAAGTGTTGAAACAAATTAGTTCGCGTACACACGTTCTAACTTTCCACACTGCCTCAATACATTATACTTCGATGAATGTTGGGGTATTCACATTGCTTTCATGTTTTTTTTTTTATTTTCAAATGTTCTTCCATATTTGTTATTTATCCCAAATTTAGTGTATATAGGATATATGTCTAAATGTATTGTAAAATGACGTTTTACTAAAACTGCATGACATTTCTTATATATTATTCATTTCAGACAATTTCTACCTTATCATGTTATTATTCCCTAGCTAAATTGGGCGCATTACAGGATATATAATATGCAAAACAACAATATTTTTTTTATTTTTGTTGTTGAAAAATTTGAAATTGAAAATAGATGCATTTGTTTAAATTTTGATCAGTTATGGGGACTAAGGTATTATAATACTGTTAATTTTAGCAAATACCCGTTTATGAAAAATTATCTTCACAATTTAAACCGCTCAATGTAGGTTGCATTTTTACGCTTTTTAAAATAAAATACTGTTTTAATCTATAAATTAAATTCAATTCAAACCAATTATAATAAGGCACACATTAAAGATTTTCTTTTTTAAACAAACTTGTAGTTAATTGGAATCGTGGACAGCACCGTGACAAAGACATATATGATTACACGGATTGAAACAAAATTAATTAAAATGGTTGCTCTTTAAAAAAAGAATTTTTCAACGAAAATAAAGTCTTCATAATACCTTATGGTTTCATATTTACATCTAATTAGCCCCAATTATGGATTTGATAATTCTTTACAACATCAATATTTGCAAATTTTGTTACTTTTGAAATCACACATGTAAAATCCGAAAAAAGCTTAATTATCTAAATAAGACTCCCCATCAATTATTTACGTTTAAAGCCTTATAGTGAGATTCTATCGAAATTTAGAGAAGTAAAAAAAAAACTTGAAATCAAACCAATTGGATTATCTCCCTTTTCCCAGTACTTTTCATTTCAAGTGTGCAATATAGCTCTTCATCTTTTATATAAGCTTTGGATTTCAAATATTTTGGCCACGAGCATCGCTGAAGAGACATGTATTGTCGAAATGCGCATCTGGTGCAAAAAAAATGGTACCGTTAATTTTATTATAATGGTAAGATGCATTCTGGTGAATAATTTAATCAGAACTAAATATTTCTATACATTTATGAAAGCTTATCGTCCTACATCCTGGCTATTTTATGTACTTATATTTTTGTGTTGCACTGTTGTGCATGCTTCTCGCAGACTGTTTTACACCAAATTGGTCGGATATGTACCGATTATATGTTCTCTTAGATCGACACTAATCTATGTGTCTTTTTTTTTGCGTTAGATATATTTGAATGTATAGTTTATGAGAATAAAAGATTTAATCTGTAATCTGTAATATCCCGGGTGCTTTGTGCCGATCTGATTAGTTCTGCACTTTCCAACGTATTTTTTAATTGTTCTTATAAATTATTATGTTATGCTGTTATACCCAGGGTTAAAGTTTAAACCACTGTCCCAAGTAATTATACTGTTAAATATCCCCACCCATTCTATACACATCTACTTTTGCAGTACTGGAAATTTACTTTAAATATTTAGTACTATTTCTGTACTTTAAAATTATTGTAATATTTAGGTACTTGTATTTTACAGTACTTGATTTGTACTAAATATTTTGGTACAGAAATAATACAATATTCCAGGTTTGAACTAAGATTTAGCGATTTTTGGAACGTTTGAGCCTCACGCAGTTTTTTGGTTTTTAGACATATCGTCAAAATTGGCTGCTGGAAAAAAGTGGCTGCTATCTTGATTGGCCGATAAAAGTGGCTGCCAGCTTGAGTCTGGTGTTTGAAAATCATAATTTTAAGAGATTTGAAATAGAAAAACTTTCAAAATGCTGAAAATTTAATGGTAGTAACCAAAAATCTGTAGTACCTACATTTCAAGTACAAATTAAGTACTGTAAAATACAGGTACCTAAATATTACAATAATTTTAAAGTAAAAAAATAGTACTGAATATTAAAAGTAGATTTTCAGTACTACAGATTTTTAGTACAGAAATAGTACCTATGCAAAAGAAGCTGTGTATGTGCCTTTCCAAAGTCAGGAGTCTGAAATTCAGTTAATGTCTCTCCATGGTTGCTGACTGTCATAATTATTTCTTATAGATATAACTAATAAGCGTTGATTCTTGAAAAATAATTGCATTTTAATAAATAGGGCCATTGGATTTTTTGTTAAAATTGTTTTAAATATTATTAAAATTATGAGGAAATGTTTTCGAAAAATTGCATTTTAAAGTGGAGATATACTTATAAAGTCTGAATGAGTGTAGTTTATAGATAATCGTGTATGGACAAGGTTAAAGGTGTTACATCTTTGAAATATCATAAACATTAAAAGATTGTGTAATCAAAGAAAGCAAAAGACCTGTTTTGTTTTTCTAAAGGGACAAAATTACATATTTTCGCATATATATATTGGGGAATATTGAGCGCATGTTAGTAAAAAGAATTATAATTTATTGGGCGCATTGCATTTGCGCCAATTTTTAAAATATTCAATCTTTCATTTGCGCCACAAGGTTAGGGACGACATCAAAAGATCGATGTAGGGTAAAAAAAAAAACTGAAATCAAATAGTTTGGGGTGGTGGTGGGGGTGGGGTTTCAACATGGCTGCAAGTTTTTTAAATCTAAAATCGATTTTACATATATCCCTATTGGTCAATTAATTTTTCCCAATTAAAGTTAAGAAGAGAGGGGGGGGGGGGGGGGGGGGTCAATGTAAAAATTATGTGAATTAAGTTTTTTTTATCCTTCATTGAACTTTTGATGTCGTCCTTTATACTTTATTTGCGCCATTTCACAGGTATTACATTATTATTTGTTTTTCGTTTTAAATTTCCAATTATAATGTGCATAATATTGTTGTAAAATGATGCCTTTTATGGGTTCTTGATTAGATTAAAATTCTTATCTGATACCAAAAACAATATTACATATATGGATGAAAGTTTATATTTCTAATAACAGACATTGTGATAAAGCAAGCGCTATATTTGCGGGTAACAAATATTTCACAATGAATTTTGTATTTATTTTACAATAACACGTAGAAAGGCTTTTTTATAATGTCAAACCGAAAGATACCAGAGGAACATTCATACTCATAGATAGAAACAAATTGACAATGCAATGGCCAAAAAAAAAAGACGACATATAATACTACACAAGACACAACATAGAAAACTAAAGACTAGCTAAGCAACACGAACCCCACAAAAAACTGGGGATAATCTCAGGTGCTCCTGAAGGGTAAGCAGTTCCTGCTTCACATGTGGCACCGTCGTGTTTCTTAAGTATCAATACAAGAGAAACAATCAGATTAAGCAATAGAATATCCTACATTAATTAATTCAAGGAGGAGTATGTATGATTAGAACCTTTATGCAGAATGTTGAATTGTATAAATAAATTCTTTAGACCTGTCAAAACTATTTTTTTTTTATAACACATTAAATTGAATGATATACTTTTTGAGGACAGAATTATTATACATTTATGAATATTACTTTTACTGTTTAGTCGGTTTTTGTTTATATCCATTAGACGATGCATCTGTACTCATCCCGTCATTGTGTTATTGTGCGATTGTTAATTTTTATATTCCTGTCTTTCATTTTTGCTAAAGTGCTTTGTCTATTATATGCCTTTTTGTGTTTCTTTCTTTGTTTGTTTTCATTGCCATTAAGATTATAACTAAATGTTGACTGCTGTATCCCTATCTTGAAACTTTTTCCTTTTTATCATATGTAGGACTCGAAACCGTGATGGTACTCCGAACCGCTATGGTCACGCTGAAGTGCGTTGGTTAACACGCTGAAGTGCGATGGTAACATTGTGACGTTAACTTGTTGATATCTACGATGAAGTGTGATGGTGGCTCTGTCAGAGATGTCTAACTATAAAGTTGACTTTAATGAAACTATTAAGTGTGATGGTTTATTCCAGCTAAATGCGATGGTCTGAAGTAAGAACTCTATATTGAATGAGGTGTGGTGTAGTGGTTAGCGTTCTAGCTTCGCATTTGGGAGATCGGTTTCAATTTTTAGTCGGGTCTAATAAAAAATACATACAATTCTAATTTGCTAATCATCCGCTTAGCACGGAGAAGTATGGAGTCAGAAAAAAATGGGCTAGATGGCATTGATTTAGTATACGCGATTCGAGTTGGAGGAAATGTCAAGTGCGCCAAAAAAAAAAAGGTTCAGCGTGTCCATCTCATTTTTGAATATAACTTGTTCTCGTCATATCATAGCCGAGAAATTGCTCATAAGACACTCATTCGTCCATTTATATAATATCGTAACAGTTTTTAACAAATGAAATCTATCAAGTACATGTATGCTTGACTTATAGCGAAACGTGACGCGAGTTCTGTGAAAAACTTGAGATTAAGCTGATTTTCCGCTATTCAGCAGACTAACCTGTTGCATAAAATTAATACTGTAAGAGCAATAAAATTAGACTTATATATGTAGGACTCTAAAGTGCGATGGGGACTTCAAAGTATACGATGGTCACGCTAAAGTGCGATGGTCTACGCTAAAGTACGTGGTTCCATACGCTAAAGTGCGATGGTCCGGGAAAATATAGATGTAAAAACGTAGTTCGATAATGACGTTAACAGTTGTTTATACAAACTAAAAATGAGCATACCGGTAAATATATTAGGAATATTTAATTAACAATTTTTTACACCATATTTCCATGACTTACGAGTAATTGATTGAATTTAACCGTTCTTTGTCGGCTGAATCACAATGTTTATTTTTTTTCGAGTGCTGGAAAAAGGACTTGTATCCTACAGTCGATCATTTTACTATATAAATACAAAACTGTATACGCATAATTGTCCTGCTTCTATTTGAAGCGAACGGATACATTCGAATCATTGTTTATGTGGCAGTTTACTCTGTGAACCACGTTAAAATGCCGTCGATTTTAATGAAAAGTAACGTCGGTATAATAGAGATACATGTTTTCATGCGTTAACTATAAATTATCTTCTCAAACATAAGTTCGTACTGTATATTGTAGAAAAATATGCAAAAGGAGAAATCTCGGCGAACATTGCATTTCTCTCGTATTTAGATTTAAGCTTATGTACATATTCCGACAATGAACGAATCAGGGATTTTTAATTTTCAGAAAAATGTAACAGGAGGTAGGTTGTAACATTAGAGTGAGCGGCAATCTACACCGATTATCCAAATATTCAATACGCTCCGACTTTTTAAAAATTTATTTTACATGAAATATAATATTTGCAAAACATAAACTACCTTTATAGCAAATTATTACTTGGTCGGACTTGTTAATTTAGAAACAACTTCTTCCGCCTACACAGCTACTTTTGCATAGGTACTATTTCTGTACTAAAAATATGCAGTACTGGAAATTTACTATTTAATATTTAGTACTATTTCTTTACTTTAAAATTATTGTAATATTTAGGTACTTGTATTTTACAGTACGAGATTTGAAATAGAAAAATCTTTCAAAATGCTGAAAATGTAACGGTAGTAACCAAAAAACAACTCTACAACAGATGTATCCATCGGATCGCCATCAATGATGGTGATACATGGCTGTGTACATAATGTATATACAACTCGTCTAAACATCAACCCAACAATGTTAGATCTGTAAATTTGCTTTCGCAAATTTTTGGTTCTTCCCTCGCCGGGATTTGTCACTGACTCAGACGTACTTATAAATATAATTATTTTCTGTGACTGTATATTACATTAATTTGTAGGATCCTTTACTATAGATAATTTAGCTGATCTGTAACAATAACATCTTCATGCCTTATATATCATGTACTGTAGTACGCCGCTAGATTAAAACTGACGAAGAAAGGTAACACACGGCCAGCGAAAGCTCTTTTTTTGAGAGCCCAGGTGGTCGTGTGGTCTAGCGGGACGGCTGCAGTGCAGGCGATTTGGTGTCACGATATTACAGTAGCATGGGTTCGAATCCCGGCGAGGGAAGAACCAAAAATTTGCGAAAGCAAATTTACAGATCTAACATTGTTAGGTTGATGTTTAGACGAGTTGTATATATATATATATATATATATATATGTTGGACCAGGACCATAGATAATTTTTAAATCATTGGTTTTTTTTCTGAAATGCAAAGACATTTGAAGACCTATAAAACATGTGTAGCAAAATTCGAAAATACAAATACTGTTCCCTGTTAGACAGTATAATAAATATTGAACCATTTGATAGATTCAAAATTATTGACTCTATTGTTGTCATATACGAATACGTTTACTAAAAATTAAATATTGTGACAATACCTCTTGACTTCTGAATTGAAGGGGCAGCAAGAAGTGCCCTTGTCGATACCCGTTCCCCCGTTATGCCCGCGTCACACTGTCCCGATTTTTATATACGATGGACACCCGAATGCGAAAATTGTAAGTTCGTACGAAGTTGGTCCCGTACTCGTTAAAATATCAAAAAGTGACCAAAGCAAGTACGATGAATAACGAAGTCTATACGATGGTGCCTAAATTATATACGATAGCAAAAGATGGACATACGAAGGTTAACCGAAGACGGGTATTTAAGCTTCATATCTCAGTTGAAGGCTACACGATGGATTACGAAGACTACACGATAGATTACGATGATGGCGCGATGGCCATACGATGTCTAAAAGACGTCGTGTACAGCTTACGATGCATTTAAATTATAGGCGGGACATCTGTCTTTTTGTCTAATTCTTATAAAACTTAGTTTATCATCCCCTCGCCTACTACATGTAAGTTGCGTGTAGATAAAATTGTTATGGACACTCTAGAACCAAAATGCTCAAAACTTGGTATGATGTTACTCGTTTAGAATATCTTAAGCGCTATTGACTTTAAAGTTCAAAGGTCAAGGTCACAGTGGCAGTTGTAATACAAGGTAATATCACCCTGAAGTTGTGGACACTCTAAAACCAATATGCTTCAAAAGATTTTAACCACATTTGGTATATTGTTCCTCCTTGTAATGATCTGACATTTTTTTACGTTCAAGGCCTAAGGTCAAGGTCATGCAGATGGACTTGTTTTTTCTCCTTAAAATAGAATAATACACAGGAAATTGGTTGCTCATTTTTTTACCTGCTGGTTCTAAAGACAATATTAAAGGTATTTCCAGTTACTGATTGTTTTGGTTGATTTCTAAAAAAATAGTTTATGTATCAAATATGCATATTAATTTACCATTTTCTGCATGTGGCATATACAAATATAGTGTCCATATTTGTCCCCAATATGTTATATACGAGGTGGTGCCACGCTCGGCATTGCCTTGTTTGAACTGTAAAATGTGTGCACTAGTCTGAATAATCACCCATAATTATGCCCATGTTAACTGATCTATCTAAAAGGTAAGGTAATGGGTTCGTTGATCCCTTTTGTTCAAAAAGAGCTCTTTCCAGGAGAATATCATAATAATATAGACAAAAGGAAGGATGTGGGAAAAGCAACAAATGCGGAAAAATATAAAATATAGAAAACAAAATGTTTATGGAGTAAACATTCGTGGGACAACAACTCAGACGATACATAAAAAATCAGAATAATGAAGAAAAAGTTGATTTCCCTATATACGTGTGCCTGCAGTGTTGGTGTACGAGGCGCGTTTATGATTTTCGTTATGTTACTTGATATGAAAAATTGACGAAAAATAATATTTTACTTGTTAAAGTAAATCCTGAGCCTGTAATAGCTGCTCTTCTTGTTCCATTTGAATTAATAGAAAAAACGCTGTCGCCTTTCTTGTTCTCATAGAATCATATGATATAAGCTCCATGCTTTGTGAACGTCTTTCTTAACTGTCGTATTAAACTGACCAGTGCATATCGCGCATGGCACTTTAAATGTATTTTAGCGCGAAAATTAACTTACATTAAGCTGGATTTATTACTGTCGTAGTTCCATCTTGTCGCCTTCGTACTTTTATTCGATGGCAACACGACGGGATTACGAGGTCTTCACGAAGTCGTGTTGCCATCGTAAGACCTTCGGGTAACTTCGTGATTCATTCGTGTAGACATCGTAATGTCATAACTGCCCGATGGAAACGATGGAAACACGAATGCAATACGATGTTCAAAGATGCATTCCCGGTGACATTACGATGGTGAGGATGGTGATACGAACTCAATACGAACCCTCAACATCGGACGCACCTTCGGGGATTTTTTAACATGTTAAAAAATTTAGAACCCTTCCCGAAGTTGTCCCCGAAGGCTAGAAAAAGTGGCCGATGGTTCTACGATAGTTAACTTTGGCACTACGAATAGCCCGATCTGGATACGATCAGTCCCGATTTTGAACATTTCCATAATCGTGTTGCCATCGGCGTAAAAATCGGGACAGTGTGACGCGGGCATTACGAAGTACTGAAACAAAAGAATGTTAACGTGTACGGGGTTAACATAGGTAAGTCCCAAGAATTTGTTTACGATGATTGTTTATTGGCCGAAGCATCTTTACACGTGTATCATACGTTCGTGCAGCATGTTGTTTATATCTCGTAAATCCAATGTTTTACACTTATAAGCTATTACACTCTTACAACATTAACTATTAATATCATGTGCACCAATTAACCAATAAAACTGTCGTTACGTGCATCATTTGTTCCTATTCAACAGTATCAAAACTGACAAACCCTACTCTTCAGAATGTTTGGAATTCTAGTCTTACACACCTGCAGCTATTCAAAGAACTCTTTGTATTCTTTTTATTATTTATTCCAATATCTGTAGCGCATGAAATTATGATTGGTGAATTACGGCATTGTTTTAACACAGAACCTACTAAAGCATGAAAACCAACAAATTGATTTTTTCCTTGTACAAAGAAGGAGAAGATATATAGTCCTTGCAAAAATATTATGTGCACCAATAAGACCTCAGCATTTGCAAGAATTCCATATTCAAGCCATGTAAAATTATTGAAATACGGCGGTCTCTATTGAGATCAACGGTTTTGACGAGAAACAACTGCAGTATATTTTTAATCAGAGAGTATGTACATTATGAACTAAATTTAAATAAAGAAGCAATTAATTATGAGTTGACACAAAAAATATAAGAAGCATAGATGTTTACCACTCTTATACATATAATAATTTTATAGAAAACTCAAATGCATTATTATTTTTAACTCGTATATTTATTATTCTGAAATCTAAGCGTTGTCGATATTTTATCGTTTAGATTTCAATTAGAATATTTCTGTCTACAAAAAACAGTTTGAGAATTTTATGAAATCGGGAAAAAAATGGGTATACTAGACCAACTTTTTTCACATACTAGACCTATTTTTTCACATATATGATTCTCTTATCATGATAGACATGCATAACACAAAAACATATACATTGTTTCTTTTAATCTTCTAAATAGAAAAATAAACTGAAAACGCTCGAATATATTTTAGAAAACATTATCGGGCAAAATAACCTTTTAATCCTACAGAAAAATCTCATCATCAAGTTTATTATTTGAATCGATATATCCGAGACATGGTGGTCTTACCGAATTTCATGCGACAATGACTTTTATATGTTTAGACATATTCATTCTGCAATCAAACCGCATAAAGCATGGACAATTGCGAAACAGTTTCCCGAACTTCGTGTCTCTGCCAAGTATGTTATTGACTTATGTTCTATAGTACGTTATGAAGATGAACATTTACTTTGCGACAAATGTGGAAAGTTCTTCTTGAATATCGTTGAACACTTACCGGTATCCTGTGATTCTATACAAGACAAAAGAGATGATCTATGGCAAGACATTATTAACATTAATCAGTGGCGGATCTAGTCAAAAGAGGGGGCCCACTGACTGCCCAAAGGGGGGATTCCGTCACGCTTCAGTGATTCCCTATATAACCAACCAAATTTTTTCTGAAAAAGGGGGGGGGGGCGGGCCTCCTGGCCCCTCTAAATCCACCTCTGTTAATCCCATTGTTTCAGTGTTTTTATGGACAGTCTTTCGGCACATGAATTCACAACAACAATTTTCTCTTGCAATACGTCATATGAATTAGAAAATGATGAATTAACTTTGTTCTCTAAGACGTGTGTTCGTCACGTTGAAAAAATCTGCAGAGATTTCTACAATCGACAGAATATGTGTCCGTTATCGATATTATTGACAGTGCTCATGTTTTCTTATATCAACTTCAATGACTTTAATTCTTTGTTTTGATTTTCTGATTTATATATTTCATGTCACACCAAATGATCTCTATAATAGAGGAAATAAAGTTATATATATAATATTCTCTAATTATATGCATTCGTGATTCTTAACCTGTCTAAGGGATATCTTAAATGTAAAGCACCTACTCTGATATTATATATATTCTGTTCCGAACCGAAATTATTTAACAACAAAAGCCGTTATATTCAACAGTTATTATTCTTAGGGGAGCTTTAAAAAGTGTGTTAATGAACGTCCGATAATCTTTTATTTGTCATACCGTACAGTGGTTGTCGTTTGTTCATGTCTGTAATATTTTATTTTTTTAATTGAATTGTTTCATATAATTCATGTCGGTGCCTTTTTATTGTCTACCATACGATATCAGTGTTCTCATTGTTGTAGGCTGTATGTTCCCTTTAATTCTTTCGTGGATAGTTTTCTTGTTGGCAATCATACCACATCTCCTTATATATATGGTTCAGCTGGGTATGATACTGAATAAAGAAAGTTTTATGTACTCGAAGATACAGAAAGTACAATTTGAAAACCGCATGTATTAAGTGCATGCAACTTTTTTTTCTTGAATTGAGAACCTTATATTTTTCGACAAACTCAGCATCAGATAAGAATTTAAAACAAACACTGGCTCTGTTTTCTTTTGATATTTAATATAAGTAAAGAAGGATTGCTCTGCATATAAAATAAACAAAAGGGTCAGAGTACTTTATGATGTGTGTAATTCAAATGAAATGGGATTATTGCCTTCACTTTTATCTCATAAAAATAACGCGGTATCTTTTCTTTGATTCAGTTTGATTTACGGCTTTCTGCCAGATGAGATTTGGTTCAAGATTGATAAGAAATTTGTTAATTTGTATTTTCAGATAAAACAAATGATTTCTAGAGGTATTTACTGTTTCAAAGGATTAAACAGAAGTTAAGATGATAGATCTAAAAATCAGAAATTATACAGACCGTAAGGCATGGTTGCAAGGAGAAGCGATTTTGATCTCTTCTTTGAATGTACCCTGTTAAAAAGGTCGTCTATTTTATAGCTTTTCTTATAAATTTAAATTTCAAACCCGTCAAACATCAGCTCTGTAGAGTAAATTTTAAACACGTCATACATCAGCTCTGTAGAGTAAATTTTAAACTCGTCAAACATCAGCTCGGCAGAGTAAATTTTAAACGCGTCATACATCAGCTCTGTATAGAGTAAATTTTAAACCAGTCAAACATCAGCTCTGTAGAGTAAATTTTAAACAAGTCAAACATCAGCTCGGCAGAGTAAATTTTAAACGCGTCATACAGATCGGTAGAGTAAATTTTTAACCCGTCAAACATCAGCTCGGTAGAGTTACTGTTTAAATGCCCTGCATTGCAGCCGGTCACTTGTTAACTTTAACAGAGGAATTGTTGTAAGAAAAGTGTAAGGTACTGTGGTCGTGCAACTCTCGCAAAACGGGTCAAAGCTCAATTACTGACCGAACGTGACTATAAATGTATACATTTTTAAAGGAAGCAGATGAAGCCTGCTTCCGGGTGCTGGTGCGGGATTTTCTCGCCGTGTTGAAGACTGTGCGAATTATTGGTTGCCTTCTGCTCTTTGAGACTATGACTCTAAAGCACTTACCACTGAAAAAGTTTCCTAAATACCCGACCAAAATATTCCTTTATACCTCAATATACTAAGATTTATAAGAATAGTTTTTAGCGACAAGTGCCTGTGCTATGACTGAAAAGATTGACTCTATTGTTTTGCATTTATTAATGTCCATTGCATTACAATTGCATTGAAACTTTGAAAAATACCAATATGAAGAAAAACAAGCATGTGGTAGGCTTCACCAAGAAATCACAATCCTACAACAACAAACAAAGCAAAACAGAAATTGAGATGTTACATTATCGTCAAAGGTGGTTGCATACACACTTGGATAGACAAATAAGCGGGACAGTATACGTACCCACTGGATATCGAAGTTGTATAGTAAAAGTGGTAAGACAAAAATGTACAAGTCATACTTATCCCCTTCTCTTCACGAACCAGAAATAAACCCTAAAACAAAGCAACAACAAACAAACAAACATCTGAACATCGGTAGTTTACCTATCTTTAAATCTCCTTAATCCATTTTTAATATGAACCAAAATTATGCAAGTAAGTAACTCTATTTCCATATTGGATTAAATTTGACAGTATTGTTTAATGCTTTTGATAAACAATTTACAAAAAATTATAACATCATATTACCCCCGGCATAAGAAGGAGTTCGTATTGCCTGGTCATTAGTTTTCTATGTTGCGTTTTGTGTTCTGATGTTGTTTTTATCTTTTTATCTTTTTCTTTTTTGCCATGGCATTGTTAGTTCATTTTCGACTTATGAGATTGGATATCCATTTGTGATCTTTTGCTTCTCTTTTATAAGTACTTCAATCGTTTGAGTCGATCCATCGAACCATCGATCATCATCGAGAGTTCGAATACTAGTATATCGTACATATACACAAAGAAGGTTAACCATTTCAAAGACTATACATGTAGCTTCAGTAACGAACAAATTGTTGCTGAAAGTTTTAGGGGGGAAAAAACCCAACGTTTTCACATGAGAAAGAATGATAAAATCTAGCACACGAAATTTTGTCAAGATGTAAAAATTCTCAGTCCGTAAAATTACATAATTTAAACTTGAGAAGATGTTGTTTCCTCTTATTAACATCTACATACAATAAATATATCAAAACTTTCTTTTCGTTTTCTCATCAAGCATTTCCTGTAATTGTGAAGTACTGTGAGTAACTAAATACGTTACAAGTATGCTTCATGACTTCCTCTGTGATAGTATAGTCGGAACTACTGATTGTAATCAGTGGTTAAGTTTATGCATTTGTATTTAGTTATCGACACGTGTGTTGACAGAGGTTCATTTGAAGTATATCGTGATGATTGTACAAAGACAGCTTCAATGGAACCGTAAAATCTTGATAATGATGGATTTTAAAGCATGTATTTGATTGGTTGATTTAAATACTAAATGTTTTATACATATGGACCTGAGAGAAAAATCTTGAATTTTTAACTTGACGCCTAGTAATATATAATGTGATTTGCAGCTTTCTAGAATATAATTACAAAGGAATTGTTAAAAAAAAATCTAAATTTATAGTAATGGGATTAAGTAAGCAAAACTTGTGACTGTGCAAAAATAAAGAATTATTGAAAACATGTGTTGTAAAACGCACCATCACACAAAGGGATTGGATTATACGTGATCGCTGCAAAATACAAAAATCACAAAAAGTTTAAAACATTATGTAACTTTCTGGAATTATTAACTATCCAAGGGAATGAACTTATGATGGCATGGATATTTATATTTATTTTATCCGTGTTCTGTTGTGTCAACTCTTCCTACAGCTATCAATTTGCCAATTCCCTTGATCAACAACGTAACGTAAGTACTTTTTATTGGTTTAAATTTTTTATTAATATACATGTACACAACTTTATATTTCATCTTATATTAATATAATTTAATCACACGTCAAATGTCTAAGGTATGAGTATTCAGTATACATGTCATACATGTATACAAATGTTTAATTATAAAATGTATAAAAAATATCATAAAAAAGTTAATTATCAGAAAGATGTTTTTGTAGTTTTAGTACTCACAATTGGTAATGATAATAATTATAATAAACATGACTTTTTGCTATTCATTGTAATAAGGGTTACCAGCTTGTAATAAACTTTTAGAAATAAAAATTTAATAAAATAAAATCACATCATGCACATGGAAGGTTTTCATTGGAATATTTTATATTGATCTTTTCCATCATGTTCCAAATGCTATTGTGAAAATTTCTCTTTTCAGAGGAATATCTTACATTTAATTTGAATAATGATTAAATAGATATCAATCTTATTGTCTGCAACTTTATAGCGACAGCGTAGCAGAAAATCTATGTATTTGCTACCTGTGAAATTATCTTCTTTATTGCAAAACGCCCTGAATTTCGCAGCAGAGGCTATCAAAACCTGATCATCACGATCAAAATAATTAATTTCTGCAAGGTGATTTACGTAAATGTCAATACATCAAACGATTTGAAAACTGATTGCTTATGTATAATCGATATCTAATTGTTTTCTCTACGATATACCTGGAGAGATGACAATAATATTATTTTACGGTTGTGTTATTAACATATGATTAGTGTCTTGCAGTTCTTTGTTAGACTATGCATCATTTCTGTAGCAGCAAATAATGTAACTTGCACTGTCGGTAATTAGACATATCGTCTATTTGTGGACCAAATTGTTAGTAACTGTTATATATAATTATGATGTATAGACAAAAGTCTAATTGTGCTGCAGAACGACTTTTATACCAGCTCGTCATATTATGCCATATGTTTTAAAGTTGTACAGAAAATTAATGTAATGAGTGTTAGTTGATGTAAAAATTCATAATGACTTACCCCGTTCTTTAAATAAGAATGTGTTGCTTTCAATGAGGAATCGTCATGAACATTCATGAAATATTTTCCACTGGACGTTAAAGCAACTGATAATGAATGATTGAATGAATGAATGAATGAATCAATCAATCAATCAATCAATCAATCAATCAATCGTTTAATATCTTTTAACAGTCCAATTGGTACAATTACTTTTTAAGACGAGAAAAGCTGGCAAGGCAATAGATCAAACACAGTGTATACATCGGGACTTTGAGTTTATATGAATAACACACAAAACAAACCCCAACAATTTCCATTTCGCTGAACTAGTATACATTATTGCGTTGAATACCTATAGGTGGCCTTAGACTTTTTTTCTGCGCTTTGGTCGTGTTATTGTCTCTTTTACATATTAATTTCCCATTTTCCATTCTCAAATTAACATTTGGAACTTACGGTAAACTGTTTTTTGCTAGTAAGCGAATTGCTTGAAAAAAACAATACTATAAGGACATATTACATATAATTGTCAGTGAGACAACGATCCATCAGAGTCCAAATGATGTGCATGTAAATAACTGCAGGTCACAATACATAGTTAAACAATAATCGAAACCCTTGCCATACTGTACTGTATTGTTTGATAGTTGTATAACAGCAAAGCATAAGAACAAATTGAAAAAACCCAGTTAAAATGAATATATAGAGTTGACCTTTATTGCACAATATAGTACGTCCTCCTTTCCTGGTTTAAAACATTTGCGACTTGTCACCGACATTTTATTCGTCATGCGCAACAGGACGGGTGCCAGTAGTGAATCAGGAACTGTTTACCATTCCTTAGCACATGATTCCCTCTTATTTTTTTGTTTTGGATTGTGTTGTTCGGTAAGGGACGACATCAAAAGTTCAATGTAGGATACAAAAAAACTTAATTCACATAGTTTTATCACTGACCCCCACACCCCCTCTTAACTTAATTTGGGAAAAATTGATTGACCAATAGGGATATATGTAAAATCGATTTTGGATTAACAAAACTTGCAGCAATGTTGACCCCCACCCCCAAACTATTTGAATTAAGTTTTTTTTTTTTATCCTACATCGATCTTTTGATGTCGTCCCTAATTCCTAACTTGTCTTTAATCATTTAGTCTGTATTTCTGTTTTGCCATGGTTTTACGGCCTCTTGGTATCTTCGAGAGATTTCCAAGGGGAAAAAAAGATTGACATGATTCAAGTACATGTATTATACCTCTCATTACAATCTCATTATACTCTCCTGTCGACAGTATTTCTGCTCCGTCATCTTCAATTCTAAGTATAGAATAAATGTCTCAGATTGATTACAAACGGCATAGATAATTGAATATGATTGAGCAGATGCAGAATTGTTTCTGAGAGTATAAAACTACCTAATGTCATATAGATTTAACGATAAAGAATAACTAAAAGAGATTTGCAATAACGATATTGTATATAATTGTGTGAACAAAGTTCCTTGTCCAAAAATAATGTTGTATTAATAGAATAAAGCGTGGAAAATTATGATTTCTACAAAAATAATTATGGAATTTAAAATAAAGGCAACAATTGTATGCCGTTGTTCAAAAGTCATAAATCGATTGAGAGAAAACAGATCCGGGTTACAATCTAAAACTGAGGGGAACACATCAACTGCAAGAGTATAACAATGGAACAACAGAAACACTGAAGTGCAACAAAAGTAAACGCCAACAAACATAGAAACGAACAACTTGAAAACAACTGCCATATTCGTGACTTGAAACATGACATTTCAAGAAAAAAATGGTTGGTTGAACCAGGTTTATAAAATATCCTAGGTGATATCGATATCATGTTTCACAATAAAGCAGATCCATTTTTCTCCTCTCACAAAGTGACAAATTTACTTATGGTAAGAATGGTTAATTCCATATACATATAGAAAACATAATTCATTGTGCACATTTACAATATTAAATGTCCTTAAAATAAAAAAAAAATGTTTTTGTTTGTTATAGAAATTATTTTTCCCTAATATACCAATCTTATAATATACATGCGAGTATTGGGATGGAATTACTCAATATGGTTCAAATTTAAGTTTTATGCTTTAAAATTGTATTGGGAGAGGACGTCCCTTCTGTTGTTTCAATTTGTATACCATCTCTTTCGCTATTCTTCTAAATAGAACACGTTTAAACTAAACTTTTTATTATAGGGGGAAAAAGGGGGGGGGGTGTCAACTGAAAGATCAAACTTAAAAATCAATCTTACACTTGGACAATGAAAAGACCACGCTTTCGCACACTATATATTTGAAAACCTATAATTTTCTGTAGATTCTTCGATAACCAGACTGCGTCATGATAACATTGTAAAAATTGTTTCCCTTTTGAACACAGTAAAAGCTAGTTAATTTTCCAAAAATAAAACTTTCAATCTTTTGATTAAATGATAAGGTTTTTTCTTTTCTGAATTCCGTTTCTTAGTACATTGCATTTAGTTTGTAAAACAATATTCCTGAACATGCAAAACATAATAAAGCAATTAAATGATAATAAGTTCCAATTATAGCTCAGATCTAAATAAAGATTTGAGAAAAAGCTGTTTCAAGCTGTCAGAGTCGACTGCTACTTGACTTTCCCATAGAAATATATTTAGTAAACCGTTCTTTGGCGGCCGCGAAATTTACTACCTACCACCTACTTCTAAAAAGAACCGATAAATGGACTTTTATCTTTAGAATATAACAATACAGATTCAGTAAACATTTTTTATTTTTTCTAAATAATTTTCTAATTAGCATGATTAGTTGTGTACTGTATAATGTTATTTGAGCGATTAGTTAAATGCGTGGTGTATTCTTTTATTTGAGCGACGATTTGTGTGCTGTATTATGTCATTTGAGCGATTAGTTGAATGCGTGCTGTATTATGTTATTTGGGCGATGAGTTGTGTTCTGTATTCTGTTATTTGAGCGATGATTTGTGTTCTGTATTCTGGTTTTTTGGGCGATGAGTTGTGTTCTGTATTCTTTCATTTGAGTATGGACGAGTGTACACTGTGCTATAATCATTTTAATACCATTTGTAATAGTCGTTGTCTTTAATTTCAACAAATGAAATCATGTTGACCCGAATAAATCAGTTCCTCCCTGTAACCGTTTTCTCCTACTTTATAGCCATTGTTGAGCAGCAGCGAAATATAACAACGGAATTATTCCGGTGCAATCGCCACACTGAATACCATATTCACTAAGTATATAGGTATATTTCAGAAAAATTCTCAGTTTATAAAGTGCACCATATATAGCCGAGTAATCTATCAAAATAAAAAAAAAATCTATCTACCATGCATGTCTATATCAAATGACCGATGCCGTCAAACTATAACTTTTTCTACGATATTTTTGAATGGTTGTTAACGTACGCGTCCAATTTTGTCACAGTTGTGTTTTTCTATAATCAAACTCTCAAGAATCCCTGAATGCTGCCTCACATTTCTGACATTTGGTGACTTGAACATAAAAAAAAAAGCATGTGAAATATTAGAGAACGACTGTGTTGCAAATGGTTTAAGTTTTATTTTTTCTAAAATTGTAAGCTACGTCTATCCGTTTTATTCATTTGTTTCATCCCTGATATATATAATACTTCACTTCTATTGTTAATACATGCAAATGAAAAAAATGGACGGAAAATACAAACAGAGGTCGGAGAAAGACTGACAAAATCATAACAGAAACAGATATACAAATCTACAAAACATTTAAAAAAAAATAACAAAGAAGGACCAACACGCACCCAACCAAAACCGGGGTCGATATTATGGCGCACTGAAAGGGTCATTACACAGATTATGCTTCTCTAAAATTTAATTCATTATTCAGGTTTTCGAAGTGTGAAGGTTTCATCTGTTTTCTGATTGTGTAAAAATGAAACGTGAAGTCAATTTAAATGTAAAATATCAGAGAACAAGATTGTTTTTTTGCATGGGTTGAATTCCCAGATATGCCAGACGTTAGCAATAATCACAAATAAACTAAACACTTTCGTGTCAGAAAAATCGAAGGTTAAATAAAGAACTGTTAACAGAACTATTTTCTTACAGTCTTGAATCACCATTTTAATGGCAATTTTTTTCCCTCAATATGCTACCCTTTTCAAGATCAAATATTTCGGAGTTTCTGTGACAGAAAAATGTCGCGGAAACTGTAAAATACCATGAAAAATAAGCAAAGGGCATCTTTTGAATGTGTATATATATATATATATATGTTTTTTTTTTAAATGCGTAGTCTAAATGCTGGTAAGTTTAGATCTTAAGCTTCTCCGTCGTAACAATGACAGTAAACACCTTTATTCAACCAGTAAAACATATAATTTAGACAGTTCTTAAATTAATTTTTAAAGCACACCGTCCGTGAATTCGTTTCAATTTAACATATGTTTGTTCCGAATTTATTTCAATTTAACATACTAGTACAACGTAGGCTTGTTTCTGAATTTATTTCTATGGAAAATAAACTTAACCCATTCACATAATAACTTATTCAGTTATATTAGATCCAGGCCCGTAGCCAGGAATTTTCAAGGGGGGTTATTTGGATTCACGAACTCGACTTTAACAGTCGTAATTTCTTTAGGACACAGATAGTGCAATATTGGTTCAGAATATAATGGAAACTGTTAATGCTACGAATTGATTGTGTTTTGTTTGTTTAAGGATGTACAACATAATGGATTGATTCATGCTTGCCTAACTTGTAGTGCATGGCAAATATTTAATGCATAATTGAAACGAAAACTTTGCTTCAAAATCCAACCATTGACCCCGAAAGAGTTTGGAAATGAGTCTTAATTACGGAGTGATCGTGATACTCTCTAAGCACGATACACAAGAGTTAACAACTGGCCTATAATCCTTAATCGATGTGTGGTCGTCCTGAAGATTAACCACAAATATATACAAAGTAACATGTCTTCTTCGATACTGGTATTGTGGGTTACAAGAGCGCCATTATTTGTTTACATTTTAACTTTTACCCCAAGATGGTAATAAGAATAGAATCCTATACGGCTTCTGATTGGATGCTACAGGATAGGAATTACATTTAACCGAAAGCTTATATATCCAATTAGGTTTAAAAAAAAAATGCAGAAAATCATATTCACATTTTACAAAGTTTAGAAAATACCTTCCATTTCTGCACGTCGTAGCCATTAAAATATGCCTTTTTCATTTAGCGACCATATATTTTTTTTGGTTGTAATGCAACACTGGCATTTCTAGTAACAGGAACTGGTAACCGTTTTCCCTAGTTTGTGTAATCTTCGACGAAAAAAATACGGAACACCAGTGGTACCCTATGGAAAATGCATTACGAATAAATGCGCTCTTGTAACCTGTAACTGCTCACCTTGCACTGTACGTTTTACAAACATATATTTTGACTGCACGATATATCAAAACCAGCCTGACAATCTATCAAGAAATGAGTTTAAACCCGTTTATTCATAATCTTTTTACGGTCTGTTTCGTCCCAGTTTGACAGATGTTGTTACATTTTGCGGCAGCTACACTTGTGTTTTTAGATGTTATCGAATTTTAAATAAAAGAGTTTTCACGCCATTCTCTATTTTTTATAATACAATTATTTTCATATACTTATCTAGCAACTTTACGACTTGCTTGACTTAATTTATATGTAATCTTTAATATATACTTTGATATATCATGTAATTACATCTGAGTAATGAAGCTTTATCGTGTATATAACAATTTTAAATCGTATCTGTCAGTCATTTCATTTCAAACCTGCCATTTTTATCAGTAATAATGTTATACTTAATCAAACAATCTGGCACAATCTAGAAGCACCTTTGGGGCGGTATCTTTTTTTACCAAGCGAACAAAGAAATGCTAAGTTACATATTTGCTTTCGTTCATTTTTTTGTACATAAAATTGGACGTTAATTTTTCGTTTGAATTGTTTTATATTTGTCATTTTCGTGCCCTTTATAGCTATAGCTGACTATGCGGTATGGGCTGTTTGATATGAGCCGAGACGTCCTATTATGGTTTACTAAATAAATGTGACTTGGATGGAGAGTTGTCTCATTGGCACTCACATCACACCTACTTATATCCATTTGATCATTGTTGAAGGCCGTACAGTGACCTGTTGATTTCTATGTTATCTGATCTCTTGTGAAGAGTCTCATTGGCAATCATACCACACTTCTATTTTTATACAAAACGGGGATAAATTCTGTTAACAAATTTAAGTGTAAATAACTGAGATAGAATGAATTAAAGTTGTCAGAAATCATCAAATTATTTAATTAATAATTGAGAACTTATGATATAAATTGAACCGAATCATATAGATGTTTTTTTTAATGGAATTTGGATAAGTTTTCAATATACATGTATATCATCAAGAGTGTTGTGTTATGTTGTATACAGTACTCTTGTTTTGATGTACATGTATATTCATGAAATATTTTCCGTGCACCAAAACTCTCTAAAACGAAATTGATTACTTGCATGAAAAGCATTCAAATGGAAAAATTGGAATTAAGGAATGTTATTCTGAATGAACAAATCTTTCCATGTTCTAAATATTAATAATTTTTGTCTTTTATTCCTTAATGTTCTATCAAATTACAACATTAGTATTGAATTTGACTATGTATACTGTTTAGTTGTCTGCTGTTTGTCTTTTTTTCGTTTTTCTTTAACCTTTAGTATTCCGTTTTCTTCGATTTAGAAGAATATGATAATTTGACAGTTCAGAAAACATTCACATATATACATATAAGAAGATGTAGTAACGAGTGCCAATGAGACAACTCTCCATTCAAGTAACAATGGTTACATGCTTACTTATTAGAAGATTTAATAACTAGGACTATGTATAAACTTGAGATCGTACCGGTTAACACCCAACACTTTAATAAGTTGGTAGTTGGAGGAGACAACAAGAGGTCATAAAATATATCTCCAACTTTTAAATGTGCTAAAATTTAAACTGACACGTTGAAAAGCTGGTGTGTTGAAAGGGGCAGAACAATACATGGCAACATCTAACTTTCGGAATCTTCGAAGATATGTAACAAGGGTTCTTTAACGAGCAGAGATTGTCTTATTATTTGACCTTTTTTTAAATTTGAGTGGTACTGATGAGTCTAATGTACACGAAAAGCGCGTCTAGCGTACACAAAATAAAAAGCCTGGTATCTTTGGTGGTTTTTATTCACCCTATAACAAGCTAGAAGCATTAGATTGTACCACGGCTGTGTAAATGTTGAACCCAAACAATTCCAAGGACAACTTTTTTGCACTGTTCAGGTCCTATTCAAATTACATTCGAATCTCTCTAAAAACTATTATTCCCATGTGAAGTTTGCTTTCATACTGAGCAGTGCTTTCGGAGCAACTTCACGTTTTAATGCAGTTTCATTATATATGTATGTTGTATAGGACGACAATTTAATGCTAAAGGATTAACATTTTAGATAAATATTTGGGGGGAAAATGAAGGAATTTAGTTCCATCAATTAACATAATGAACAAATGTCAATTCAAGTTACTATAAGGAAAAATGTGCATATCACATTTTAATATAAAGAGAAGATGTAATATGATTGCCAATGAGGCAATTCCCCACAAGAGACCAAAATGACACAGAAATTACCAACTATAGGTTACCGTACTGCTTTCAACAATGAGAAAACCCCATACCGATAATTAGCTATAAAAGACCCCGAAGTAACAAATGTAAAACCAATACGTAACATAGCAGCAAACGACAACCACTTAATAACAAGCTCCTGTTTTTGGGAAAGGCAATAACTATTTACTTTGGAAAGTATTAATGCGTACATTTTGTTTAAGTCCTGTATATAACAAAGAAATTACACACATCGCATAAGAACCTTGCATTCTCACTTGCATGTACTGTTCACAGTGTTATAAGCATTTTCATGGTCAATGGTAAATATCAACAATGATTGGCAATCCTATATACAAGGTGTAGGTGTGTCTGCAACTCGTAAAGAAGATTATTATTTTAACCCATTCCTAAGAGGCGTGGTAATTAACTTCATTCAACAGCTAATTAACTATCTTTACCAACGTTTAACTTATTTGTTGCAAATTATTCCCAAGTATCCATTCATAAATTTACATCTTTTAAACTGATTTGCTAAAAAATACAATTTCTATTTTCTTAAACTTTGTGCCAACTTATGTATAACATTACAATCATCAGTAAGCATTCTCGAGCAGTTTTCTTATTACACCTTATTGGAAAACGTTATAGAATAAACAATACGATATTGTACAATAGGTACATGCATAGTTTTTATGAACCATGATATCACTTTATTTGTGTACTGCATATTGTTTCGTATTCATCGTTTACATTCGAAATACTTAGGTATGTCTGAATCATTCTAGAACCAACAGTTTTTCAGCTTCTTAGTCAGTTTTATAACTTTTTTGGCACTTTCAATTCTACAATTTCTTCATTGATTCGGCTTTTAACTGGTTTTCTTTCGAATGCCAACCGAGTCTTATGTAGACGAAGCACATTTTTAGAGTCATTATAACCATAGGATCTTTTGACGAGTGTGACACTTCTGGGGCACGATTCGTTCACATGGATATCGCCAACACAGTAGTAAGTGCTACGTGATGACATGAAAAATCAAGGATGCAGTTATTTTCTGTAAATTGACGTCTTATAACCCTTTCAATCATGTAGTTTGTAAACCCAATGGCAAACTTGGCCTAAACGTAGTCAGATTTGACACAAATGTTTAGTACTTTATGGTTTCAATGCTTTTTATATAGTTACTGGTTAGTCACTACCGCGTCTCCTATCCGGCTGATCGACCCATGCTTATTATTGTCGGCCGGTCGATCATGAGATGTTTTACCCGATGACACAATCTGTTTGTTTAAAATCCTTGCAAACACTCTTTTAAGAGGTCTGTAGGTTGTCTGTTGTGCGACACATTTCCGTTTGTATTCAAAACTTTTCAGAATAATCCTTCAATCTGTTAGAAGCATTACTATGCATGAAATATTTGTCACTGGCCATTTTTAAAACTGACAACTATTACTCAATCAAATTGAAGATAGTTATAATTATATATTTCTGTTGTTTGCTTGTACGATTCAAAATAGAGAAAATGTTGGTTTTAATGATGTTCTAACTAACAGATTAGTTTCATGTTTTGTTTCAGAGTTTAAGGTCATTCCTTTTCATTAAACAGAATCAACAGACAACCTTGATAATTGGTACCTGTCTGTTTTGTGGATGATTATCGTTTAGGTATATGATTAGATATGATGTTTGTTATTTTTAGGATATCGACATATGATTCTGGTTTCAATCAAATAGCTGAGGGCACTAAAACATTTGTATTAATTAAGATAATGCCTTGCATATCAATGGTAATTATTCCTTCTTACACATGTAATTCTAGTAATGTTTATTTGATTTGTACTATTGCTGAAGTAACTACGCATCTGATTAGCAAACAGCTTGAGCAACTAACAAACTAGATATTTTGGTAAAATGAGCTCATACTTAAGTAGACAGTGGTCTTAGTTCGCTCAGAAATGATTGCATACTAGTTAGTACCCGGCATCGTAAGCAACACCTTTGGGATTACCCATAGTTCAAGGTTAATGATTGGTCAAAGTGGGTAGGTTCATTTACGATACGAACCAAAGGAGACCCAATGTCAATCTGATCTGGCCTTCTTATTGTCTTGATTAGTATTTTTTTTCAGACAAAACATGTGTTTGTAGTAAAATTATAAGCCCGTTGTCTTTAATGAGTGTTTTGATTTAATGTTTCTTAAGAGTTATATTTGTTTCTTACACAATTTTGCGTTAATGATCTTGAGTATAGATACTGGAAAATGTATTCATAAATTGATAGAGTCGGATAATTAAGAATTGGACGCATGGTGCTTAATGTCTTTTTTTAATGATTTGTGATAACCTCGATATGCATTTCTATAATTGTTTAATTAGTTTGCATGTATCATTGACGTATTCCCGGCATCATCATCTCTTTATAATGTCATGACATGATTCCAGTTCTGTAACAACTGTTTTGATTTGACGAGAGCCACATGTGAAGCGGGATCTGCCTATCCTTCCAGAGCACCTGAGATCCCCCTTGGGTCGTGTTGCTCAGTCTTTATATAAGTTGTCTCTGTTGTGATTTGTGTACTGTTGTTTGTCTTTTTTTTTAATTTTTATTTTTGCCATGGGCTTTGGCGTTGTCAGTTTGTTTTCGACTTTTGAGTTTGAATGTTCCTTTGGTATTTTTAACCCCCTCTTCGAAGTAGTAAGCCGTTGCTGAGACCTTATTTTAGTGCGATGTACATTTACCAAGAAAAAAACATGTAGTTCTACTCCACCATTTATGCATATCGCTGATTCCTTCATTTTTAAAACAGTTGCTCTTATTTGGCTATTCACAAAAGACTGGTTCTTAAGTTGAAATAATTGTACAATAAGTATATTGCACTTTAATTTCAACATTGATCATGAGTGCCGGATACAATTTGCAGCTAACATTGAGATGTTTTAATAACAACACGGTCAATGATGAAGTACTTTTGGTAATTCAGGAAAAATGAATTTCTTCAATTGATGCGAATTTAATTCAAGTACAAGTGTGTGAACCACTTTAATTGGTATACTGCATGTTAATGGATCTAATGACTGCAAACCATATTAAGAGCAGAAATAGTGAGAATAAAGATATACAAGTATTTAAAAAAAACCCTATCAACATTACTCATAGTCCTGAGATCATTCATGCATAATCAATGGCTTGATGAATATTACCAAATAAATAAGATATGTATCACTGTGAGAATGTCCCTCTATAACTTTATACGATATGGAAGTGAGACCGTCATAGGTTCCCCACGGACACATTCCCCATTTACTTATATTTGCATTCGCATTTGTAGTCGGAAGAAAAATGTCAAGGTATTCTTTTCCAAAGTTTTAACTAACTTTAAAGCCTTTACATCAGTTTTTAGAAGACTTATTATATGTCATTCCTATGGTATAAATAATATATCATTTCAGTAAATTACAAGGTCATTTTAGGCCCCACAAAAATAGTCAAATTCTACAACTTAACAAACAAAATCCCTAAAAATGTTCACATGACATTAGAACTAAGTAAATATTTTACTGAAATTTCAGTCTCATATAACACATTCTAGTTAAATAAGACGCATTTCAAAATATTATAATCCCCAAAGTTGACGGGAAATCGAAATATGATCACTACAGGTCTCCTTCCGACCGGCTGTAAAACCCTTCCAAAAGTGGGGATTCCTTTTAGCTTTGTGGGATATACAAGTACGCAGCCACGTCTGATGCCTCGTTCATAGAGAGCGACGCTCTCAACCCGTTAAGAACCAATGCAACAAATCTTTGAGGGTTCTTGCATGGTGGCCTGTTGCAAGGCAATATTTACAATCCTATCCAATATACACTGTTACTTTTGCATAGGTACTATTTCTGTACTTATAATCTGTAGTACTGGAAATTTATACTTTTAATAATTAGTACTATTTCTTTACTCTAAAATTATTTTAATATTTAGGTATCTATAATTTACAGTACTTGATTTGTACTTAGAAATTTATAACAGAAATAATACCAACGGTGATCACAAAATTCCATGTCTGAAAATCATAACTGTAAGATATTTGAAATAGACAAACCTTCAAAATGCTTAACTAATGTAACAGTGAAACCAAAAATCTGTAGTACTTAAATTTCAAGTACAAATCAAGTAGTGTAAAATACAGGAACCAAAATATTACAATAATTTTAAAGTAACAAAATTGTACTGAATATTAAATGTAGATTTCCATTCCTGAGCACCTGAGATCACCCCTAGTTTTTGGTGGGGTTCGTGTTGTTTATTCTTTAGTTTTCTATGTTGTGTCATGTGTACTATTGTTTTGTCTGTTTGTCCTTTTCATTTTTAGCCATGGCGTTCTCGGTTTATTTTCGATTTATGAGTTTGACTGTCCCTTTGGTATCTTTCGTCCCTCTTCCAGTACTACAGATTTTTGGTACAGAAATAATTACAAAAATATGCAAAAGTAGCTGTGTAGCCTCATTTTCAAGTGGTATGCTAAATATCCCCGACCTCCACCACAGACTGCCTCTATTACAAGACCTTTTTTTTTTTTTATTATTCATTGTTAATTTATTCTCTTCCTGAAAATACATGAAATATTTGCAGCTGGACGTTAAACAACCGACAAACAATCAATCAAAATATTAAACTAAAATAGAAACAAAATTGCTTTTCAATATCTAAATTATGAATTCGGTACTTCCAAACTTTTTTTTATTAACGTGAAAACATCAGCTACACAATTTTTATAACCTCATGCCAGAAATCTGCCATTGAGACAGACAAAATATAAAGGTCAGCCTGGTAATATTTATGTTAATGAATTAAGACTCTGATGTTATATAAACAACTAATAAAGTAACCTTCACTCGTATAATGCATTTATGCATGTGTGACTATAGGTTCCGTTAGAAAGTAGGTGAATGAAAACAATTCATATGTTTTGATGCCAAAATTTACTCTCTTATTTTGGGGAATTGCGTAGCATTGATTCTACTGTTGATACGTATACATATATATATTGTATATAGTGCTGTAAGTTCAACACGTGACTGACTTCCTACTTTAAAGAAAACAAATATATAAATGGAGTTTACTTTTCTAAATATTGAATTAGTATGATGTTTTATTTTCTCCTTCTTGATATCATAAATATATAAAAAAAAATAAAAAATTCATACAGTGTGTGTTTTTTACTTGGTCTGATGTAATTTATCATTACAATAATCTCTCATCAAATGTAATAAAAAATCATACATAATGATTGAGTGATTGACGTTTCCTTGATGTCTAGTTCCAAATATCAAATCCAGGACAAGAACATCTTGAACAATAGGTAAAAAAGGTTCTGCTGCGAAGCATAGTGAGTCGTTTGTGATCGTGTGATGGAAGATTGTCAAAGAAATACAAAAATGACTGGTTCGTTTAGGGCATATAATTTTCTTTCAATAGACCACCAAAAAATCATCTTCCGTAATGATGTGGCTGCGTATATATACATCCCAAAACAGTCAAATGAATTTACCTGTAAATCATGTGTGTAACTGCAGGTAGGAAAAGTCCAGAGAACCACATTTCTGCCAAAAGTCAATATTTTGGGTTGCAAAAGATCATAGCTTTGTTCTATACAATATTTTAGGCATATGGAAAAGGCTGGAGGTCACTTTCTTGAACTGTCAGTGCATGTTTGCTGATGTATGTTTTGTGAATTGCACAACTTCTGCCAAATACCTGTCGTTAAGATTGTCTGTGTGCCAGAACAGTGCAAATCAAAGGTCAAATGGCAATGATTGATAAATGAAAATAAGACGTGTTGGAATTCGTCAATAAAAAAGCAACCCGACGACAGTCTGTAATTGTTCCTTTGCTTCTTGTCATTTTGAATCAGAGTTTCACTATATATCTAACCGACCGCACCATAGTCAGTTAATAGCAATATAATAATTCCTGTTCTTTTTCGCCAGGCAGTAAATCCCATTATTAAAAAGAAGGGGGTAGGTGTGACTGTAAGGGAAACATGTATACAAGGCCATGTCCGTTTAGAATATGGCCAGTAAACCTGTTGCTGTGTGAAGAGACTGATATTCAGACACTTGGCACATTAAGGGAATACGATACAGTTACAGGGAAGGAAATGACTTTGCTAACGTATATTGTTATTTTCGAGACGTCAAACTATGACTTATCGGGAAAAGATTCAGTTTTCGACTGATTTTTGTCATTCAAACTTATTTAGCTTGAAAACGAGTTCATGGACCCCTCTTTTTCAAAATGCCGTTTGGTTTGATTACCGACTAGGAACTGTGACACTTTGAACTGCTCTGTTACGAGACAAGATGTCATTGACGCTGTAAATAGGACTAAATTGAATAAAGCCGTCGGTTTTGACTATATTCCTGCGGAAAGTATACGCAATAGCATATGTATAGATCTGTTATTTAAACGTATTTCGTTCTGCTTTCAAAATGGTAAAGTGCCTGATTTATGGTTAAATGGAATTATTAATCCTATTCCAAAAAATGATAGTGGTTGTAAATTCGATCCTATGTCATATAGAGGTATAACTATTTTATCCATCCCATGTAAAATTTTTGCTGACATTTTGAATAAGCGTTTGAATAAATGGCTTAGTGAAAATGAAATTTTATGTGATGAACAGAACGGTTTTCGAAAAGGTAGAAACTGTACAGATCATGTTTATGTATTAGATAATATTGTCAAAAGTAGAAAAAATGCAAAAAAGGATACATTTGTATGTTTTGTTGACGCAAAGAAAGCATTTGATACCGTTGATAGAGACTGTCTCCTATTTAAATTGAGAAAAATTGGTATAAGCGGTATATTTTTAAATTGTATTACTTCTTTATACAGTAATGTCAATTGTGCAGTCAGAGTAAATAACTTTATGACATCCTTTTTTCCTGTTGCTCTTGGTGTAAAACAAGGCTGTGTTTTATCGCCGACTTTATTTTCTATCTATGTTAATGATTTAGTCTCAGATATTAAAGAAGCAAATTGTGGTATTCAAATAGATGACATAATGGTCTCTATGTTATTATATGCTGATGATATTGCATTGATTGCACCAGATGCAGAGAAACTGCAAAAGCAGTTGGACATTTTAAACAAGTGGTGTGAAAAGTGGAGATTAACTCTAAATAAAAACAAAACCAAAATTGTTCATTTTAGAAATAAATCTTCACTAAAAAGTAATTTTCAGTTCAAATGTGGTGAACTTTGTCTTGAATATGCAGCTTGTTATAAATATCTTGGTGTATTTTTGAATGAATTTTCAGATTATTCTATAATTGCCAAAGCATTGTATAAATCAGCTAATAGAGCTCTTGGTGTTATTAAAGCAAAATTTTGTAAAACTGGTGGTATGAATTTTGATGTATTTACTAAATTATATGACACTTTAGTCAAACCCATTTTTACATATGCTTCTGGTGTATGGGGCATTAATATACATAATTGTATAAATAATTTGCAAAACAATGCTTGTAAATTTTTCTTAGGCTTAAGCAAAAGAAGCAGCAACTTAGCTGCTTGAGGTGATATGGGTTTTTTATCAGGTGATGCACTACTAAAAGTTGAAGTTTTTAAACTATGGAATCGTCTTAAATGTGACAATACCAGTAATATATGTAAAAAGGTTCATACCTGGGGGATTAGAAGAAAATCGTCATGGGATTATAGAGTTTTACAGTTAGCTCGTAAATATAGTTTGATTATAAATGTAGAAGATGAAATTAATATGTGTAATGTATGGGACTCTATACAAACTTTTGAAAAAGAATCTTGGCACCATGAAGTATGGAATGATAAAAATAATGTCAATGGTAATAAATTAAGATTTTATAGATTGTTTAAAACTTGTATTGGTACGGAGCCTTATGTAAAGGAAGTTAATAATAGATGCCACCGACGTATTTTGTCACTATTCAGAGCTGGTTCGTTACAACTTAAAGTTGAAACAGGTCGATATGCTAGACCACCAGAACCTCTACAAGACCGTTTATGTATTTTTTGTGATAGTTGCCAAATTGAAGATGAAAAACACTTTCTTTTTAATTGTTGTTTTTACTCTGATATCAGACATGAACTATATGCCAAAGCCTGTCTTTTAAATGTGGATTTTGAGTATTTATGCGATATTGAAAAACTTCGTTATCTTATGTGTAATGAGAATATGGTTCCTCTTTTAGCTAGTTCCCTTTATCATATGTTTTATCGACGAAAACATGTCATCTAGAAATTATATATGTTTTTTTTTATTATTATTTTTTTTTATTTACGAAATACTTTTTAAATGTAACAAAGCTGTCCTTTTATGTATGTATTAGATGTTTGTTTTAATGATAGTGTCTCATAAGTCGTTTTCGGCTGGCATCCTTTTACTTAAATGTTAGGTTCTTATGACTTTATGTGTATATATATATTGATATTGTAATGGATGGTGACACTTAATAAAATAAATCTTATCTTTATCTTATCTTATCTTATCGTAAGAAGATTATTTGTGCCAATTTTCATGAAAACGTAAATAGAGCAATTTTTTTGAATTTGATAAATATACAGCAAAAAATGATGTCTTCTACATTCATGAACATTTGATAAATATGAGTTATTGCTGTATAAAAAAAGTATAAATTTTATGATTCTTATAAAATACAGTAATTACAAATTATTTAACAAAAAAAAAATTTCTGTTTATCTTTTTAAAACAAAAATAGGTTTGTGTTTCTTTCGAAAGGTAAAATACGGCCACTAATCCGAATTTTGAGCAAATATGCAAAATTTCGACCTCAATTTACTCAAAAAGTAGCACATGAAGATATATTTTTTATTACATATTTGACTTAATCAGGTAAAAAATAGTCTATATTGAAATTTTTATCAACATGTAAATACGGGATCAAAACTGTATCTTTAGGGCATACGATACATTTACAGGGGAGGTAATGACGTTGCTAACGTAAAATGTTATTTTCGCGACGTCAAACTGACATATCGGGAAAAGATGCATTTTTCGACTGATTTTTATCATTCAAACTGATTTAATTTGAAAACGAGTACATGGACCCCTCTTTTTTAAATTTTTTGTTTCATTTTGCAGGGAGATTATGTGGAACAAATTTTATAAAACTGTAAATAGTGCATTTTTTTAAATTTTGATAAATATACAGCAAAAAATGACGTTTTTTTCTCAATTCATGACCATTTGATTAATATGAGTTATTTTTGAATAATTTAATTTTGGATGTAACGCGTCTTCTGATTGGCTGACGTTATTTTTTTTTATCAGCCCATAGACATAATTTAGTCATGTGACTGCGACGTCATCAACGTTTTTTCATGGTTTTCTACAGTTTAAAATGGAATTTAGAATTAAATTATAAGAAATGACTGTAATATTTTTTCTGTCTATTCGAAACAACATAAAAAATGTGGCGCACACTGTTAAATAACTCGCTACGCGCGTTATTCAGTGTGCACCAAATTTTTTATGTTATTTCTTCATAGACAGAAATAATATTAAAGTCATTCCTTAAATAAAAAAGCATACATTTTTAGGGATACTTATAAAATACAGAAATTACAAATTATTTAACAAAAAACAATTTGTGTTTATCTTTTAAAACAAAAAAGTTATTTCTTTCTTTCGAAAGAAAAAATACGGCCACAAATCCGAATTTTTAGCAAATGTACAAAATTTGACGTCATTTAACTCAAACAAGTAGCACATGAAGGTATATTTGATTTAATCAGGCAAAAAAAACCTATATGGAAATTTTCATCAAACTGTAAATACGGGATTAAAACTGTATTGTATGACCTTAAAGAACTCTTAAAACAAGTCGTTTGTAGTTCCATGTGTGTCCATTTGGAAAGACATGTTTGCCCTTGTTCATATCACTTTGTTCAATGGCAGTCGAAATGCCCGCCCTCCATCGGATTGAACACTACCTAGTTGATTAATTAATTTGGGGTCTCCCTGAATGAAGATAACATATTTGCCACTGGATTATAGAAAAATGCAATCTTCTAATAAGCCATTTGCTTGTCTTGCGGTCATACAACTTTAGAGCACGTTCTCAGACTCCGCCGATATCAACCAATCAAATTATTGCATTTGGTGTTTTGAGTACACATTTTGTATTCTGAGTAATGAGTAAAGTTGTATGGCCTGTTTGTTTTGTGCGTTCCTGATAAAAGCGCTGCTGTCTACACGATAAGAACCTTTGCAACAACTCTTTGAGGGCTCGTAGGTGGTATATTGCATGCAAGGAGAAATTTCTGTCCCTATATCAAATACTTGAAACCCTGTGGCAGTCGAAATTTCCTTGACCGTAACCCGGACTGCCTCTATTACAGAACCTACTGATTGTATTTATTGTTAATTTGTTCTCCTGAATACAAATACAAATCAAATACTTGCAACTGAACGCAAAAGCACAAACAATCATTAATCCTATCAAAAGTAGATGACGTTAGGTGTATTTACATTAATCATTATTACCATGACACAAAGACAAAAAATACGGAAGAACATCTAAATAAGTCTGATATATTGAGTCAAATGAAACGAGTAGCATCTGTTTTTAAGTTTAAACATCCCAGCTGCTGTTGGAGAAACAATAAACACATTTGATAAGAGGTAATGTGTATCACATGCATGTTTGTAAAGTGCAGATTGGTCATAGACATAATCATGCATTACTGTATATAATTTAGATATAGTTCAGAAAGAGAAGCCTGGTACCAACCGACAGCTCCGAACCTAGCCGGTTGTGACGCAAATAATCTGTCACTTGTTTTTCAGTGTCAGAAGTTTGGTTAAGTCCGATGCCTCCAATAGTACTTGTGAGACTGACATGCAGGCTCTCTTGCAGATGTTGAGAGAACTCTTGTAATAACACATATGGGTAAAGCAAACTGCCTGTCCTTATACTACACGCCCCTTTGTTTATTGTCAGTCAAATTCCCGCCCTTTATTCCAGTCGACTTGTCTAATGTTTTAATTGTCATTGAATATGCATGAAATATTTGTAACTGGGCGTTTAGATTATATTTGTGACTGGGCGCTAAGAAAGCAATAACCGATCAATCAAACACATTTAAAAACCTAAATATGCATGAAGTGTGACTCATGACAAAAAGCAATGAATATATTCCGTTAAACAATATTATCATATGGTGGACGCCAAATTTCATTCAAAAACTATGCATGTGCTCAGTTTGCTGCGCTTTTTTCCTTGAATTATGACATCCACTAGTGCTAACTGTGTCATAATCTCTCACTTTGACGACTTGCAATGAGTAACAAGATTAGTGTCTTTAGTGTAGCAGGAACTACTTACCCTTTTCTGTAAGTCTTCGGTTTTCAAATGACGTAGAACCATGTTTGTTCTTTTATTATGCAAATGTCATGAAATTGCAAACAAACGAAAATCATATTCAATACGCAGACAACAACCAACGACCACCGTCCTGAAAGTTTAGGGTACCGGTTTTATATGTTGAAATTTTATCATGGACAATTGTTCGATAATAGAATAAGGTAACCTGCAAAATTTATCGTCTTTCTACCTAAAGTTTTAAGTGCTGAATTTCAAATTGATAGATTCAGTGAACAACACACGTCTTTAAAAAAATTAATGCATAATGTTTTTTAATATGATATCAGAATAAAAATTTTGAAATTGCAGAAATACACATTCTCCCAGGAATTGTTAACAGCTGAATTATCGAACCGAGACTCTTTGATGTTGAAAGGCAGGTTAAGCATTAAATATAATTTTAATGGATGCATTTAGTTATTTGATACCCCTAATTTTATGTTTTCAGTATGTCTTCGAATGCATCAACGTCAAAACCAGGTGTTCTGATTCTTATTTAAATCTTTTGTTTATTTTGAGGTGTTGCAAATAGACACTTGTTATTGATGACGGATAGATTAAACACAAAGCTCCAATATCTTTTTCCCTCCACGTCGATTTGAGAATGATAAGAACAATTTACGATACTAAATTGCTAATTAATTGGCAAGTGAAATAGTAAAAACCAATAACAATGTTTTCTTATCAATTACCCTGACAGTATGCAAAACAATAGCACAAGTTTATAAACATATGTATGATATAAAAATATGTGTTGAACATATCAATATGTCAAAAATCAATGTGAATCCATTGTTATCAATACAAAGGCGTGCGTGATACAGTGTAGACATGTTTATGTTCTTGAATACAGAACAGCAAGAGTATTAATTTACATAGCAATATATATCTTCAGACACATAATGTCCGCCTTCTTTCTTGTATATAAGCCCAAAACATAGATCTTGGCATTTTTAATGGAATACAATAGCAATTTTTATCAAATAGTCCGTTTCTATGTATACATGATGGTGTTTGTTTTATTGCAGTTCAGTGTTTCTGTTGTTCGTTCTTTCCTCTGATGTTGATGTGTTTCTCTCGGTTTTGATTTGTGACCCGGATTTGTTTTCGCTTAATCGATTAAACATCGGTATACTATTGTTGTCTTTACTTACATTTCAAATATTTTTACAGCATCTCAAAATGCATGGAGATGCATGACATATTTTTTTGTCTTTTACACTGTCTCTTATCTAATATTTCAAAGTGAACTTCTGCCACATTTAAAAAAGAATATATTTGATATAATTTTGATATCTGCATCGCTAAGTTGCCGTCTCATCAACGCATACTCAGCATCGACTTATATTCATTTTGTTCGGAGCTGAAATCTTCAAGCAAAACAAATAACACACCCAAATGATCAAATGCACATTAACACAATTAATAAAGCATGCAGAGTGTGAACAAGTGAGTGTAAAAATTGACATAATCCATAGACATTCGATTGGAAAAACAAAATTGTTTTATGATTGAGTCTTGCAAGCTATACGTACAATTGTATAAATGTATAGGAACATGATGCATTTTTTTGTACCAAAGTTACACATTTCTAAATTTCCTGTTATTTATTTGCAGAGTTTAAGAATTGTCGCACTTCATATACGTTCCGAAATTCAGTACAGATTTGCAACCACCCACGTGACGAGCTCTATTCTAAACGAAGACTTAAAAGACAGAGAAACCATATTTGACGTTACCCTACCAGAAGCTGCTTTCATTTCAAACTTTTCACTGCAAGTATATACATGTAGTTATTTGATCATATTACTATAGATTAAAGTTTACACATTCGTTCAAATGCTCCATTTAACCAAAATTTGGGGTTTATAGAATTGTAGTATCTTAGAACTTTCACCTCTGTATATGACTCGTGTAACTTTTTTTTTTAGTTTTCTATATGATGAGTTACAATAAATTATAGAATAACTAATCGAAGAATTCAAATAGAGAAACATGTCGAACGAGTGACCGAAGAACACATTTATTCACGAAGGCGCACAGTGTCATGCACTTACCCAATTCATGGCATCTGTTTTTCACCCGCACAACAGAAAGGGCAAACCATCAATAAGTAGGGATATTGTTAGAGAGAAAAAAGGTAGCCCACTACTTTTAAATTCGCTGTATTAAATTAACTCACAAACCTGTTCAACATATTCAAGTTCAAGTCTTATTAATTTCATAGGCAAGTTTTTTTTTAAAGTGTTCCTTTGTTTGACAAGTACAGATTATGATAAAGATTTATTGTTGTAAGAGGCGTTTTAATCAAAATCTGTTTTAGTACAGTAGACAAGTGCAGACTATGAAAAAAATGATTAATGTTTGTATGAAGAGATAGGGTATTCTTTTTTCTCCATTCTGTTTCTTTCTCTTCTATTTATACTTACTGACACAAACAAAAGAAATCAAAGCAAGAAAGTCGCTGCGTACAAATGTGTCTACATACAAAAGATAGCCATTTGCACAGAAAAAATGTCGATCTTTAAAAAGAAAAAAAGAAACTCGGAGATAAATGGTTAAAAAATGCTTTTACGATTTATTTACTTTTGCAGAGAGATAATGGGCAAACGATATATTGGAGAAATTAAAGATAAAGAAACCGCAAAGAAGCAGTACGAACAAGCACGTCAACGTGGACAATCGGCAGGACACGTTGGAATGAAGTAAGAGATTCAAAAGTTCCCTCAAACGAGGAGGTATGATACGAGCCAGTATTTGGCTCCTGAAATTGCAAAATATAGTCAACATTTTCAAAACTATATCAATTAAATGTTATGAATAAAATAAGATAATATAAGCTAGGAAATTTCGTACAGAAGAGACTATTGTAATATCCAGAAGATGTCATAAACATGTAAAAGAAAGATCACGCTAAATATCGCATGTGAACAAATTATGCTTAACTTTCCTGCGCATTGGTTGGCAGTGATGGATTTCTTATTACACATTAAATAGAGCTTAAATAACATTGACGGTTCCATTTCAGATATGCATTCAGCAAGTAATGTCTCTTCGGTGATGATCGACGTCAAAACTATTTGAAAGTCCAAACCCTAATCTAATGTTGAAAGCAGATACAATCAAAAATAAGGCCTTACACTGGTTATGTAATATTTCCATTTAAGTAAATGTAAAACGCGTGTCGAAATAATCAGCAACGACTCATTGAGATTTATGTCTGACGTTTACTGGGATAAATATAATATATTGAACAAGAACAAATAAAACATAGAAACTCCATGAAGTTTTCTAGCTATTTATCATAATACATCTTATTCAGTATTTGACAAGATCGAAAGACGTACCAGTCATCGGCTATGTATATATTCCCGAGGGCGTTAGCCCGATGCTTTGAATCAAGTTTACACTATGATATAATTAATTATAACTTTAAAGAAATTTAGAAAGAGGAGGGTCTATCTGAATCTTAACTTTATTTTTTGAATACAACATTAAAAATCAGGACATTCACTTTACAATGAGATCATAAAACAAATCTTTATACAAATTACTAAACAAAAACTTCATTTATTTTCAGACCAAGAGATACGAACAAATTCAAAGTTGCCATCAACGTCGCAGCCCTAAGTGAAGTCACGTTTTACTTGACATATAATGAGATTTTACAGCGTCGGCGTGGCAGTTACGACCATACTATTTACATAAATCCTCAACAGATAGTTGACGACTTCCGAATAGAAGTATATATACAGGAATCAAGAGAGATAACCTTACTAAGAGTTCCACCTTTGCGAAATGATATTCTTTCAAATTATAATACAGCAGGTACTTATACTTGAGTATGAACTTAGGTGAGGTTTTGGAAATTTGTGTCAGATGTTGGGACTCCTTATTTTTTTCCTACGAATATTTTTGCCCCATAACACCCATTTCCCGAAATTCTAGATTTTTTTCTTTTCGAGTTGAGACCAAAATAATACCAGTGCAAGTGTAAGGTAAAAGTCCGAGTCAGCCTTTTCCACGTCATTTTTTAAAACTAAAATATCTTAAAAAAGAACCCCATAACCTATCAATAGTTTTATCTCAATGTGTTCTCTTTAACTGATGCTCTTTCGACTTATAGCTAGTATACATTTTATTAACAATTTCTTGATTTTTCAAATTTCACAAAAGTACATCATTAACTGACAAATGCCGGTCAAGTAAAATCTTTTTTTTTTATTATTGCTACATGCATTTAAAAAAATATAAACAGACAATTTCTCACAACACATTCTATATCATAAGTTTTCGTAGAAATCATGTGATAATTCTGTTCTCAATTAGTATGTATAGTAAGCAATCTAATAGGATCAAAGTTTAACGGAATCTCAAACGCAGTGGTCATAACATCAAAGGTAACAAGTTATTTTAAGCGCATCTTAATCTTTTGACTCCCCCCTTGGATAACCTTGATAGAAGTATCACTGCAATCGGGTTTTATAAATAGTGTCTTCTCTTTGAACTCGAAACAGTCTTGCAGTTTTTACATCTGTTTTATTGGTACCTTACAGGAAAACGATAAAAGAACAAAAAAAAGTAAGGATCGGTGACCAAAATGTAGAACAACCTTAAATTCAAACTGCTAAAACGTATATTTATAATGAAAAAAAAAAGTGCAGGTGTTAAAAATTGAGAAAAATACAGAAAAAGGTATCGGTACAAGCTGTAGATATTTATATGGCCAATGAAATAAAATTTCGACAATCAGAACATTGTTAATGTTACTAGGTTTCTTAATGGTAAGGTTGAAGCTCTTAAAGTTCTTTTGTCGTAACGTTAAAATGTTTGAAGATGATAACGAGAATGTGTTCTGATTATCATGGTCACAAACTCATTCATGAATTTGAATGGAATACTCTAATATTTTCATACTGAGTACCGCTTCTGAATTTGACAGTTATTTTTTTTTTCTAATATCTTAGCATGCAAATCAAGAAAGGTTAAAAATGCGCATCTGGTGCAGAAAAATTGGTACTATCAAAAAGTGTCTATTTGCAAAGTCAAGGTGTACAACTATTTTTTGTTAAATGTAAAATTATTATCACAGTCATTATGACTAAAACAACTCAATTCATTAAGAATATTTCCCGTTGTTGGAATTTTTTTAAGGACTATAAACGATCTAAATATAACTAAGTCAAGTGATAGTACTTGAAGCCCACTTGATATATTACAGAGAACATGTAATTTATGCACTTATAAAGAATATCGTAATGAGGCCAATCAGTAGATCACAAACGATACTTGTTAGTATAATTGTTTTCTTTCCGTTGTATATTATGACTCCTGACCCGGATCATGACACGGAACACTGGAGGTGCGTTTTGTATTTGACGCTGGAATGTATCAATTTATAGGGATTCATGCTTTTGAAAGCTATAAATCCTCAATTATTTAAGAAATATGTACTGACCTTAAGACTACACTTCTTATTTTCATACTAGTTGTCTGCAGTCTTGAGTCTTAAGTATATTGTACTGTAGATATGGTATGATTACCAATTAGACTACTCTTCACAAAAGACCTACTGACACAGATATTAACAACTATAGAGCACCGTCTAATGTAACCGTTGCCGATTACAAGTCATTTTGGACGACATTATTGCAAACTCCGGAATGTATTTTTTTGTTTTGTAAAATGATGTTTATCGTAAATCTGCTTTAGATATATATTATATACACTATATATAAAAATATTGATTGATAGCCACTTGTTGTACTGTAGAAACAAAAAACCTTTTTACATCAAATTATTTTATTTTTCAGCAGGTTCCCATAACATAATAATGATTATATATCTAAATAAATTATTCAGCTTTAATTGTACTATGCATATATTAAGAATAAATACTAGTATACGATACAAAAATGCATGATAGAAGAACAACTGACACGCTATTAACTCTGCATTTGCATGGAAGAATATAACTTTTAATTTTATTTTCTGCACAGTTCGAAACAGATATGCAGTAGTGGATAGAACTTCGCCGACATCAGCCTTTATAAGATATAATCCATCACGTGAAGATCAAATTCGAGCTTCGATGCATGGACTCTCGGGCTTGTTCATCGTTGAATATGATGTTGATAGAAAATTGGATGCTGGCGATGTGCTAGTAAGTTAGTTTTAGATCGAAATTGTACACTATTTTTATAAAGATTAAACCGTTGATTTTCTAGTTTGAATTGTTTTATACTATTTTTTGGGCCCTTGATAGCTTGATGCCAAGGCTCCGTATTGACGACCTTACTTTGACTTATAATGGTTTACTTTTACAAATTGTGACATGGATGGAGAGTTCAACTTGTCTCATTGACACTTCTACCACATCTGGTTATATCTATTTAGGGATATATATATATGTGACACGAGTTAGACAATTTTTTGGTATAGTTTACCTTTAGTGGTGGTAGCAAAATTTACTTGAATATATCTCTCTGTGATATTGAAGACCTTTAAGATGCTGCTATAAGAACTGCCAATCTTCACTTATACCACACCAAAATATGAACATCTCGTGTTTATATCGTATGTTATATGTGACTGTAAATTGGGTAGTTGTATCTCGACGATACAGCGAAACTGCTACTTGGCTGATGCAGTCGTCATCTATTTCTGAGCAAAATAATATTTTTTTGAATTAAAAATACACGAGAAAATTTCGGTATATACATGTATCAGTTAAAAAATTTAGTGGAATTTATCAAGACAAACACCAAGATATCCCGAATTATGGTGATGGCTTTCCAAACTGCCACAATATTACATTTCAATTGTAACTGATGACTTATTCTGATTGATCTACTAATATAGAACGAAGTAAAAATTAAATGAATATAGACTTAAAAAATGTATTCGGTTGCTCATAAACGTATGAACTGCTCCCTACCAAAACTTGTTAAATTTCACAAAATATGATTGTTCCCAAGTAATAAGGAATATAGTTAGTAGTATTCGTGTTTTGTTTGTGTTTCTTTCATTTAGATAATCTAGAATTGATTTATGATCTTTGATCATAGTAACTATTTAATTTATTCACAGCGTTTCTAGATTTAGATCTTGATATGTTTTATAGATACTTGCAAATGATTATCATTGAAGACCATATTTTGACCTTCGGGTGCCCCATGTTTTTGTGTATTTTGTTGTTGTTTCAATAACGTATACATCGCATAAATTTATTCTATTATAAATCGGAAAATATGTCTGATAACTCTGACTTCTTTAAGTTTATGTCAAGTTTATTGAATAATTTTGAATATGAAACGAACACTTATAAAAATTTATCCATTGCGCAAAACCTTTAAGAAATGACTTGTCTGCGAAATGCAACAACACAATTATTTCATATCAATAATCAGAATGTTGCATTTATTATTGTTCAATCGAAACAGAAAAAGAATAATATTTTAGCGTATCTCGAAATAAGACCATTGCCATTACCAAGTTATACTTTCATTTGAAAAAAAATATATATATAAGGACAGATATCAAATTAAATTGTGTTGGTCTTATCATAAGCGGAATAACTCTAATCTTGCTAATAACTCTGACTTTGACTCTATCTAAATATGAATTTTTGAAGTTAATAATTGACTAGTCGTTAAGCAAGCATTACTCAATCTAATCTTACTATTTATTTACAGATCGTCGATGGCTTCTTTGTGCATTTCTTTGCCCCGACTGGTCTCCATCGAATGGCCAGAAGAATTTTGTTTATATTGGATACAAGTGGTTCAATGATTGGAACTAAAATGCAACAACTAAAAGATGCTATGATGCAAATTTTAGACGATTTACAAGAAAATGATTTATTCAACATCATAGAATTTAATGATAAAATATCAAGATGGTCAACCGATTTGCCAGTTGAATATGCCACACCTGATGCAATAGATTCTGCAAAAACGTTTATCAAGAATTTAACTGCTGATGGATGTAAGTATGTGAACATGTATACGGAAGTCGTCTAATAATATAGATTGGTTTAAGTTCGTTTCTTATTTGAGTTTTAACAATTATATAGTAAAACTACGATTCATGCGATCTCTGGATTGGCTGTCATAAAAGTTTAAGCCATAACAACAAACAGGAATTAACAATTGTTATCTACCCAAAACATTCTTTTAGTATTAAAGATCTTTTTACTTTAAAACCATTAAACTGTCTCCAACAATTTCCCAATATGCCTTCCTGTTCTTGTGATATGCCTATGTTAAAGATTTTCGCTAGAGAAATGACATCAGAACAAATTTAAATGATGCTGCTATAGTAGACAAATACAAGTTTTGTGTGCACATTTTCAAGAGTAACACCTCTTTTCTATTTATGTGTATTTTTATAAACTGAAAAGCTGCAGCACACCATATGTGAGTGTTTGATAAACACATGATTTATTGAGGAGGTAAGGACACTCTTTAATACAAATGTATATATATGTTATCTCCTCTTTGGTAGATAGTCTCGTTGGTGGCCTTCTGCTGTTGTCTGCTCTGTGGTCGGGTTGTTGTATCTTTGACACATTCCCCGTTTCCATTCTCAATTTTATCATTTGCAATCGTATTACATCTTTTTAATATTTCTGTAAAGTAAACTAACAATAAACCAAATCAAAACTTCATAATAAGAATTGTTTTATTATATACACAGACAACATCATGATCATAAAGAAAAGCGAAAACGAAAAAAAAAAAAAAAAAAAAAAAAAAAACAACACCAACAAAACAATATCCAACAAAACACGCCAAACACAGAAAAAATAACACGATTGTAGAAATGACAAGAGAACCATGCCTGTTGTCAACATATGTTATATAACGGTCAACCAAATCATTACGGTGTCGGTTAAACTTCCAAAAGGACAACTTTAAGTTTACGATTCGTAACATTTTGTTCAATAGCCCCCGCAAATTCTATATTAGGGAACCTATATTAAGTCAACTCCAGCAATATATTTTATTCATCTGCCTACCCTTCAGGAACACGTGACATCAATACCAGTTTTGATGGGATTCGTGTTGCTCGGTTTTAATTTTCTATGTTGTATTTTGTGAACTGTTGTTTGTCTGTTTTTATTTTCTTTGACGTTGTCAGTTTATTTTTTACTTATAAGTGAGAATGTCCATTCAATGTCTTTCGTCTCTCCTTTATCAGATGTGTTTACTATGAGCACAAGTGATTGCTTTATATTATAATTTTCAGGGACGAATATAAATGACGCTGTATTAGAAGGATTAAGTGCCATTTTGAATAAAAACATAAGTGATAGTGACACTACACCTGTGATAATATTTCTAACAGACGGCGACCCAACAGCTGGTGAAACCGATACTGCTAAAATATTAAACTCGATACAAGGACGAAACACTAGAGGTGTTCCGATTTTTAGTCTTGCTTTTGGTGAAAATGCTGATTATAATTTTATGAAGAAAATGTCAGCTCAGAATAATGCATTTTGTAGAAAAATATATGAAGCTTCTGACGCAACACTACAATTGACAGGTTTTTATGATGAAGTGTCATCAGTTTTAATTTCTAATTTAACATTCCAGTTTATCGGTAAAGAGACAGTTAAGTCATCAATTACGAATGCCTTAATTCCAAATTATTTTGAAGGTTCAGAAATTATTATTACTGGACAACTAGCCTCGCGAGATTTGCAAGAGTTGAGACTTTCCGTCACGGGTAACGGATTAAATGGCACAATGGAACTGAGATCAGCTTCTAATATTTATATACACGGAGCGGATCATAGTGAAAAAAAGAATTTTGAAGGATTTAGTTATTCTCACATTGCAGAGAAAATGTGGGCTTATTTAACAATAAAACAACTTTTAAACGATAGACTGCGAGAGTTGAATACGACAACGAGACATGATATGAAATATCGAGCTTTAAAGCTAGCTCTTAAGGTATGGTTTTATGATTCTTTTTATTATTTTATTTTATGAACAAAACACACATATTTATTGGGAATGTATAAAAAACATCATCAAGGATACATGGATTATCATTTTGTACGCCATACGCGCAATTCGTCTACAAAAAAACTCCTCCAATCACAAAAATTTAAATGCAAAATAAAGTACGAACTCCAAGTTACATTTTAATGTCTTGTTTTGAAAGATGATGTATGATTCATGTGTTTCTAATTTTATGTTCCGTAAGTTTAAAATGAATTTGAACAGGGCTAGGTCATTGGTTGGTCATATTTAGACTTTTTCATCAAGGCAAAAAGTTATGTTTTATATCAACCGGAGTTCAATTCTAGAAATAATTTGATGCAGAATTGTTTGAAGTTTAATTGTTAGCAAACCAAGAATACCAACTATTTATTTTCTCTGACAAACACTTAAATGAATTAAAACTAATCCTGCAAATGCATAAACAGAAATTCAAAAGTTCTGTTAGAAAACAATACTTGATATTTTAATGTACTCATAATTATTAGATTGAAGTGTGTTTTAGATTTTTTTTCTTTTTTCTTTCTCACATACATCATTCTGCAGCGATAAATAAGTATTATAGTCTGTGGTAAATATAAGATTTTTTCTTTCTTTTTTTACAGTATAACTTTGTAACACCATTAACATCTATGGTTGTTACCACGCCTTTAAATAGAGGCCAAAACAACGTTATAGATCCGAACGGTGAGTATTTTTTTTTTGTATTTGTGCATCGGCGAGATAAGATTTATCTACTCTTAAGACATATGATCAACATGTTTTAAAATAGTTTATAAATCATTGGCTTTGAGCATTCCTGATGAAGGTAAATTCAGAAAAGCGCTATGGATGCATGACATTTATAACGTGCTGTTTTCATTTTTATACAACCGCAAAAATTAAAAAAAAATTTTTTTTTGGGTCGTATATTGGTATCACGTTGGCGTCGGCGTCGTCGTCGTCGTCCGAAGACATTTGGTTTCGAACTCTAACTTTAGTAAAAGTAAATAGAAATATATGAAATTTAAACACAAGGTCTATTACCACAAAAGGAAGGCTGGGATTGATTTTGGGAGTTTTAATCCCAACAGTTTAGGAATAAGGGGCAAAAACAGGTCCCAAATAAGCATTTTTCTTGGTTTTGGATTGATTTTGGGAGCTTTGGTCCCTACGAATTAGGGGCCAAAAGGTTCCAAAATTAAACTTTGTTTGATTTCATGAAAAAATGAATTATTGGGGTTCTTTGATATGCCAAACCTAACCGTGTATTCAGATTCTTAATTTTTGGTCCTGTTTTCAAATTGGTCTACATTAAGGTCCAAAGGGTCCAAAATTAAACTTAGCTTGATTTTAACAAAAATTGATATGCTGATCTAAACATGTACTTAGATTTTTGTGGGCCCAGTTTTCAAGTTGGTCCCAATCGGAGTCCAACATTATTATATTAAGTATTGTGCAATAGCAAGAAAATTTTCAATTGCACAGTATTGTGCAATAGCAACAAATCTTCAACTGCACAGTATTGTGCAATAGCAAGAAATTTTCAATTGCACAGTATTGCGCAATAGCAAGAAATATCTAATTTCACAATATTGCGCAATAGCAAGAAATTTTCAATTGCAGTTTTTATGAAATATTCTTTGAAAATTAGAGTTATTTTTCTTTGTCCAGAATAGTAAGTATATTCACTTTTACTACCAACTAATAAATTAAAACAATCTTTACCATTCAGTGATTACAAGCACTTGTTTTACATTTTAATATTTTATGATGAATTTAAATGAGTAGTTATTGTTGCAAACTCCATTAGAAATTTAAATTGAGATCAGTTTTGGAATAAGGGAAAGGGGGATGTGAGAAAAAAAAGGATTAATATTCAACTGCATAGTGAATTGCTCAAAGGCAAACAAATTATTTTAAGTTCATTAGACCACATTCATTCTGTGTCAGAAACCTATGCTGTGTCAACTATTTAATCACAATCCAAATTTAGAGCTGAATCCAGCTTGAATGTTGTGTCCATACTAACCCCAACTGTTCAGGGTTCAACCTCTGCGGTCGTATAGACGCCCCTTGCGGAGCATCTGTTTTTTTTTTTATAGATGTCCGACTGCAGTATTTTCTTAATCCAAATCGTTTAGAACAGGTCAATAACTATTGCGAACGAAAAGACCTATATATACAAATAACAACATATAGAAAATTGAAACGTGCATTATGTTAACATTGTGCAATTCTTTATCCAGGGTGAGGAATAATAAAATACATAGGTTAATAAATAAAATAAATAAATGCAACTGATTTGGTTCTTATACTTGGCTTTCAAATATTCGACATTGAGCATTCCTGATGAAGATAAATCCAGGGAAGCACTTCGGATGCATGCAATTTAAAATGTGTTGTTTTATGTTTATTTCTTTTATCAGTATGTAAGCTTTGTCGAATTCTGGATAAAGCATGACCATATCTGTATGTTTGTGCGTACACAAAGTTGGTGACCTATTCGCGTAAAAGATAAATCGTAATTGACGTATGATGTTAAAAAGATCAGAGACCGCATCAAAATTTTATTATTCAAGCGAATATCATATGAAATATCACATTAGAAATACGTTTGTGTACTTGCCCAAAACTTAATATGATTGTTTGTGTCGAAATTTTAAGGGACGACATAAAAAAATCAATGAAGGATAAAAAACTTAATTCAAATAGTTTAAAAGGGTGGGGCCGTGGGGGTCAACATTGCTGCAAGTTTTGCTTAATTGGCATCTTTCCCAAATTAAGTTAAGATGGAGGTAAAGGGGGGAGGGGGGGGGTAGTGAAAAAAACTATATGAATTAAGTTTTTTTTTTTTTTTTTTTTTATCCTACATTGAACTTTTGATGTCGTCCCTAACTGTTCAAAGAGAGACCTTCTGTTTTGTATTCCTATAGCAGTTCGCCTATGTCTTATTATATCATATATTATTCAACAACGACATCAAATGTACTTTAGGTATATAGTATTATAGATATGTTATACGTGGCTATAAGATACAAGAAAATGTCGAGTATAGTCACTGTACAACATAATTCTATTAACATCAATGTATAAAGTTCGCTTGAGAATTACAAGAACGAGTACAATCAGTGGAAAACGGTATACAGTGCACATCCATTTATCCATAGGAATTGTGCAATGAATTTCGATGCAGTTTTTGTAATTTATTTTGTAATTTTTATTGTTTCAATGTATACTTTATCAAAATAGGTCCTTTGTTTTCATATTTTGTATAGCGTTAATATCAATTTTTTCATTCTTTCAGACAATGAATTTGGAGCTTCAGATGATCCATATTCTTATTGGAGTAACAACATTCCACAAGCACAAGCTTTTACGATGACTTCTCCGTCCTTTGGTACGAGTATATTTTTGTATGAATTAATGTTGATAGTATTTCATATAAAATTTTGAAGTTTAAGAATGCATAATTAAATTAAATTTTTTTACAGATTAAGATTTTGAATAAGCAAATTTTTACATTTAAAAAATGATCATTTGTTGAAAGGACAAAAATATGTTTGACGGAACGTTGAATCAACTTCGTGATCATTATTATGTTTGACTGAGGGTTAAGTCAATTTCGTGATCATGGTTATGTTACGAAGAAATTAAGAGTGTTTTCGGTCTATTTGGTTAAAACTCATATGGACAACGTGTTTACGGTTAGAACTAGTCACGAACCTCTTGCATTTGTAAGTCTTAAAGTTTAATGCATGTTGTTTTTCTTTTAAATTGATATGGTTCATTATATGTTTCGTAGTTTAGTTTGACGTTCATTTTCGTTGAACTATCTAAGTATTCATTTTTTCAATGGTCCAGATGAAGCTCGCCTCCGGTTGCTTGCTTTTCTTGCGGTATTGCAGACCCATTGTCGGCCTTCGGTTGTTACTGCTCTTTAGTCGGGTTGTTTGTTCTTGGACACGTCCCATTCCCATTTTCATTTTCGATTTTTAGATAAAATGAAACACCATTTATGTACATCAAAATGTTTTGGTCATCGATTAGTCATTTGAACTAAATAAAATAAATAGTCAGATATTTTTAAATGGCTTAACTGACTTAAACGACCGAAGGAAATATTTGATGTAATATAATTAAATAGTTTTTTTTTTATTGTAGTTGACAACGATCCCCATTTTATAGTACACATGAAAGGGATTGATACATCGGTATGCTTTGATATCATGGGTATACCTGGAGACATTATTAATCTAGTCAGAGACGAAATTTCAGGTAAATGGTTTTACACTTACGACTGATTGTATGGTACTGAAAAAAAATTCTGTTTTATCAAATTACAGGGAATATTTGTAGATTCTTTCTGGCTTTAAAAAAGAGGGGCAAACAAAATCAACAATGCCAGAGCAAAATACGAAAAACGAACAAATAAAACAACAATAACACATGCAATAGAATCCATGAAAACTTGATATAAGGTATAAGGACATCATTCGTAAATATAGCTCAACATGCAGACTTCTTATACGTTCAGGTATTTCACATCCAATCTTTTATGGAAATAGTCTTTATAAAGCACAAAAATGTCAGTATTCACATCAGAAGCTTACAAAACCTTTGAACTTATTAAGAAGGGATATAGTTACGATACTGTTGTCATGTCATTAAAGATTGCATATTTTGGAGTTAATATTGATTCACTTATAGGGTCGGCTTTGCATCGGAACTAAAGACATTTATTTAAAAACCAGTTGTTGGCATGACACGGATTATGTTCTTCTCATATAGGTTATGATGGTATGATACTAAACCCCTAACGAGAAGGATTGTGCCTGATATTTATATGATGAAGACATAATCTGTCAATCAGTTTAATTGAAGTCTGGAGCTGGCATGTCAGTTAACTGCTAGTAGTCTGTTGTTATTTATGTATTATTGTCATTTTGTTTATTTTCTTTGGTTACCACTTTTGACATAAGACTCGGACTTCTCTTGAACCGAATTTTAATGTGCGTATTGTTATGCGTTTACTTTTCTACATTGGCTAGAGTTATAGAGGGAGGGTTGAGATCTCATAAACATGTTTAACCCCGCCGCATTTTTGCGCCTGTCCCAAGTCAGGAGCCTCTGGCCTTTGTTAGTCTTGTCATTATTTTTAATTTTAGTTTCTTGTGTATAATTTGGAGTTTAGTGTGGCGTTCATTATCACTGAAATAGTATATATATTTGTTTAGCTGAAGGACGCCTCCGGGTGCGGGAATTTCTCGCTGCATTGAAGACCTGTTGGTGACCTTCTGCTGTTGTCTGTTCTATGGTCGGGTTGTTGTCTCTTTGGCACACTCCCCATTTCCATTCTCCGTTTTATTTAGTATGAGATTTGTGTTTATTAAAGTAATAGTTTTCTTCATTTTAATTTTTAAAAAGTGATATTAAAGTGTGTTATATTGTCTTTACATGTATGTTTTGTATAAGTTTTTCTAACATTGAAAATCGTTAGAAAAATTTCTTTCTGTAGATTCACTGCATTTACTAAGCCTATTTAATTGAGTGTTCATCTACCATTTCCAATCTTTTTTTAATACATAGTTACATAAAATTGAGAATGGAAGTGGGGAATGTGCCAAAGAGACAACAACCCGACCATAGAAAAAAACAACAGCAGAAGGTCACCAACAGGTCTTCAATGTAGCGAGAAATTCCCGCACCTGAAGGCGTCCTTCAACTTGCCCCTAAACAAATATATACTAGTTCAGTGATAATGAACGCCATACTAATTTCCAAATTGTACACAAGAAACTAAAATTAAAATAATACAAGACTAACAAAGGCCAGAGGCACCTGACTTGGGACAGGCGCAAAAATGCGGCGGGGTTAAACATGTTTGTGAGATCTCATTTAGTATTCAGCTTTCCGTTAGTGATATAGATATCAAGATCGAGGAAAGGGCAGTGGTAATTGTTAGTATTAGCTTACATACATAGTCTTGATGTTATTTAAAACAGACATCATATTCAAAATTGGTAATACAACTTTTCTTTATGAGTAAACAGTTTTGTTTTTTTTCACAGGTATTGTTGTTAATGGCATAATTGTATCAAACAAACGAATATTTATCAGAAAGAAACGAAAAGATGATTCAACAGACAGCAGCCAAGAGCTAAAAACTTACCTTGGAAGTATAGTAATCTCTGGCTTTGGTACACATATAAGCATCACCCCTGAAAGATGGATATTGAATGGTGATGTTCATAAATGGTTGTCATCAGAAGTAATGACGTCATATAAAACAAAAATTGTAACAGACGGGACAGGCGAAATGATTGTTGTAATGTTTCCAAACAGAATAACATTATTAGTCATGAAACATACGAGAACCAAGTCACAGAAACGTGCAGGAAAGGTCGATTTTCTGGGGTTTTATATAGTAGAAGATCGTGGATTTTCTGAGTCCACTCATGGGCTACTAGGTAAGTTATTCAAAATAATATTGAGAATCGAAATAGGGGATATTTCAAAGTGACAACAACCCGACAAAAGAGCAGATAACAGCCGGAGGTTACTAATAGGTCTTCAACACAGCGAGAAAATCCAACACCCAGAGCGGGCTTAAGCTGAATTTTAAATAAAAAAAGTGTACTAGCTTCATACTAAACTCCAAAAATATAAATGAACTCAAATTGACATATGCAAAGACTTTTTATTTCTTAAAAATATCATTCTCTATTAACTAGTCTGGTAAGACAGTTGTATAGCATTTACTAGTATCACACAATGTTGAATACAAAACTAAAATTGTATTACCGCATCTTTTAATTGCAAATATAAAAGTAAATCATTAATAGAAAAACCATAGAATTTCTGTGATTATCAAAGATACTTAATTTATGAACAAGAATGTGTTCATAGGGTCCCACTCTCACTATCAATTTCTATATTTAGTGGACCGTGAATTTGGGACAAAAACTCTAATTTGGCATTAAATTTAGAAAGATCATATCATAAAGAACATACATTGTATATTTTAAGTTTCAAGTTGATTGAAAAACATAATGCCCTAGGTTTGGCACTAACACTCGTAAGCCCAATGACTGATGACAGAAAACATACATGTAACCGTTATGTGGTATAGAAAAGTTCTTTTACAACCAAAACCAATGATCCTCGGCAATTAAAATAAATCCGGTTTGGTGAATATTCATTGAAATATTAGGAGCTTTCAGTTTTCTCATCATATTGATATTGTTTTGCTCTTGCGTAGTATTTTCTCATTTTCCATTCAAGAAAAACATAAATAGACAATAATAGTGCATTGACTTGACATATCAACGATATAAGGATGAGGCTTAGAAACGGGGAAATGCGAGGCTGTGCCGAGCATTTCCCCGTTTCGGGCCGAATCCTTATATCGTTGATATGTCAAGTCAATGCACTATTATTGTCTTTATACTGCAATCTAAAAAAACATTTTCAATTGTTGTTTATTGTGTTAATGTTATTTTTTTAAATTTAAATATTGGGAAAAATCACCCTTTAAAAAGGCCTCATATCACACAGACGGAGAAATATAAAACACGATGAAATGTACATCATTACCGCAATCAATGGTGAACGAATTCGTTGCAGACTAAAATATCAACAATAAACATAAAACATAATGATTTATAGGTTGCAAACAAAAACATATTAAAAAAATTGCAAAAGAAACAAGTTTAAGTCGTTTTAAAAACGCATCGTTGTTTACATTGAAAACAAGAACAGGTTGAAGAGGTCGTATGAATAATTAAACATAATTTCGACAATTTCTATTTAAATATTCATGAGGAAAAGTGATATCAGGTCAGTGACTGTATATGACATAGAAATATACGGTCAACGCATTTTGACTGCTTAAATAGAACGAGTGCAGTATAATTCTTAATATTACATTTTAGGGCAATTTTTATACAGAAAAGTGACATTAGAGAAGAAAAAGACTCTTAAAAATGGACGCACTCGTGGCAAGTTAAAAGTTCACGGAAACACTAGAAAGCCACGAAAAGTATTTGCATCACTAGGCAGGCGGTTGAATTTAGCAACTAACTCTAAAATAGAATGCTGGATGGTTCAAAATAATGGCAAACGATTATTAGATGGCAATTATATGGACTATATTAATAGGAGGAATGTTACCGATTATATTAATCGTCTAGGTGGAGGAGGTTAAGTGTTAAAATAACTACATGGCAATTATTTAATGAACAACATTGTATATATGGTAGTTAAACTGTACTGGACAAATAATTCATTTTCAAGTATAACACAAATATGCAACTCTTAAATTGTTCTAACACAAACGCAAACGAAGAAGACATTTCAGTAAATAAGAAGATCTAATATGGTCGAGTATTGTTGTGAGATTTAGCCACATCTTTTTGCAGTTTCTTTGAGTTTAAAAATGTGTTCTGAATCTATCATGTGCTTGGCCTGGATTTAACATTAGATCACTCCGTCTCTAGACGAGCAAAGCCTTTTGTACTGTACAAAAACAGTGATAGAATATCATTTCTAACTTTTCATTCTGATAATTTTGTTCTGTGGTATATAACAATGTTTACTGTAGCGATCTAGTATTTCAGATGTTGATGTCAATCGTAAATGTTAAAAACATATTTGTTTATATATAAAATCAATGACTGATTTTGATGAATGTTGGAAAATTGTCCAAAAAATTGTTAGAAGTAAGCTATATTTATCCGCAATTGCAATTAAGAATAAAAGTAAAATGTACTTCAACGAGACCGCAATCAAACGAAAAGTTGCCAAACGACAAACAGAGACCTACTATAAAATCATAAATCATATGTTGATTCCGAAGTTTACCGAGTAAATATCGTCTAAAAGATATGTAACTGGAAGATAATCTGTCTGTTTTACGACAACGTGTTTAGTCAATTATGGTAACCTTTTCCTCTTCAATATATCTTATAACCTAGGAAACATGATTTGCCCTTTCGATTGAAATATTCGTTCATTGTTTATAGAAGTGCAGACGACATGTATCATCTGAAATATATTTTTTTTTACACTTCAAACGAACAAACGGACCAGGAATAAAGAAACATATCAATGTCAGTGGCGGATCCAGAACTTTTCATAAGGGGAGGGCCCACTGACTGACCTAAGGGCCCTCCCCTGGATCCGCCTATGAATGTTCCAATGACAAAAGCCAGCTCCCATTAATTAAAAAGACAAAATTACCTACAGTAAAACGCAAAATTAGATGTTTTATTGTATCATAAAGAAAATATAAAGTGACGCATGATTCTGTTGAATAATGTATATATGTATGGTTTTATATTATTAACTGAATTGCAGAAATTACTTGTTTAGAAGTCTACATTAGTAGAACGAGTAATCTGCAATTTTTGTTTTGTATTTTTTCGTCTTGTTTTGAGTAATGTAAAATAATTAACACATTTTATTTAATTGAAGACATTACTTAATTAGCTTACGTACAAATATGGTATTCGAAGTTGGGGGTATGTTTTATAATTTGAACCAGAACATATTATTTCTACATTTTTCACAAAAACTAATTTAATGTATTTAATTTCACTTGAACTTCTATTTCCCTTTGGTATGGAGTTTTAATGAAGATAAGTAAAATAAAACTCTTTGAACGTACCAACTATATTTTTTCAAGCATATTTACTAGCTTCGTGGTTCTATGAAAATGGTATAATCGGTTAATAATGGGTTAAAGACGTTCGCATTTGGTGCGTTTAAAAAAAATAATTCGTCAATTCCAATCACAGTTTACTTTCGCTCCTGCTTCCTTTATTTTTGCAATCTATTAACTGTTTTTATCAGTTGACCAAAATAAAAATAGAATTATAGCGAAAAAATTGTAAATACTCAGACAGTCAAGTTATTCTCAGCTGTAATTGGCAACAACTTTCTGGATTTTGGGTGTTCAATGATCTTCAAATTCGTATTTTTTTGCATTGCATTGAAAATTTTAAAAAGTAACTGGTCACAATATGAATTTAAGAAAAGACCTTGCGTTGATAACTATCACATTTATTGTGTTCCTTTTTCTACTCGTAGATCTTAAAAAACAAAAGTTATGTTGCAGTACCTCATGAACTAAAAGTGGTATTAATTTTTAAATAAAAAATTGTAATTATTTACACATTGATAGAAAATAAACACCAACAACCATGTATGCTCTTTTTGAAAACTATGATGTATGCTCTGTGAACAATGATACCAAGGTGCAATTAAATATACAAAGATCAGAATAAATTATAAACGAAAGATTAACAAACACGATTTACACTACAAATCTGACTGGTTGTCGGCTTAACTTCCCAGTATTTAATGCATTCATATCCATGACAATCAATACAAACAACAGGTAGCTCCATAGGCGGGAATGTAGCGATGAGGCATCCTTTAGTTCGCTAAATATTTTCATGCCACAATTTCTTCACCAACAAATACGGACATTTTCAGCCCGGAGTTGGAAAATTCAGTTAAGGTAGAACTTATTTTTTATAACCCAGTCGCTGTAGGTGTTCTTAGACGTATGTTTTTCATGCTCCATCAGTAACACTTGTTGTTTTAAATATGACGGGAAAATACAGAGACAAGTCGTGAATACGGAAATAGTTATCAAAGTTACCAGGACATGCATGTAAAACTTTAACTTGCAATTACTCCAAGTCTTTCTCTCAAATGACCATCAATGCAATGCATACTGTCGATTCCTTTCTATATAACCGCATTTTTCTGTAACCTATTGTGGTTTATCAACGTTGTTTCAATCTATAATTAATATAGGTTCAAAATACATGACATATTCCAACACCAATTATTGTGCCAAACCATTACAATCGAATAAGTTAACTGGTTTATCTTGTACGTATACAAATAAGATGTGGTATGATTGCCATTGAGGCTACTATCCACCATAATTCAATTGGAGTGGTAGAAGCAATGGTAGGCCACTGCATATACGACCTTCAAAAATGAGAAAAAAACATACCGTATGGCTGGCTATTAAGGTGGTATGGGTGTCTTTTGTATTTTAGCAAGGAAAAAAATTGGTGACCCTATCTTTTCTTTTGATATTCTCAAAGCATTATCTGAAAGCTTTATTCTCATACTTTATTTTACAATTCTATCATTTAGTTAAGTCCTAATCACATAATGGTGCTTTTTCCTGTACAATCCATACAAAATGTGTCATTTTGTCACAACCTGTAGCTTGAGAAAATGATGTCTCAAAGTCTCTTAATCTTATTAAGAAAAAAACCCACACATCGATGAAGGTAAATCCAGAAAAGCGCTTCGGACGCAAGAAATTAATAACGTGTTGTTTTCAATATTTTACATCACTGGGTCGATACCTCTGCTGGTGGACTATCAGTCCCCGAGGGTATCATCAGCTCGGTAGTCAGTATTTCGGTACTGACATGATTTAACAGACTTTACTAAAATTGTCCGTTTATAAATTTATAAATTATTAAGAAACTAAGGTTTCAACTCCCTCAGGCAAAGTTGGCTTTAGATTAATTTGGCTAATTATTTTAGGTATTTTTTTACATTCAGCTCTTCAACGGTTTCGGTACTTATACATCTTCGGATTTCAAATGTTTGGCTTTGAGCGTTCCTGATGAAGGTAAATCCAGAAAAGCGCTTCGGACGCAAGAAATTAATAACGTGTTGTTTTCAATATTTTACATCACTGGGTCGATACCTCTGCTGGTGGACTATCAGTCCCCGAGGGTATCATCAGCTCGGTAGTCAGTATTTCGGTACTGACATGATTTAACAGACTTTACTAAAATTGTCCGTTTATAAATTTATAAATTATTAAGAAACTAAGGTTTCAACTCCCTCAGGCAAAGTTGGCTTTAGATTAATTTGGCTAATTATTTTAGGTATTTTTTTACATTCAGCTCTTCAACGGTTTCGGTACTTATACATCTTCGGATTTCAAATGTTTGGCTTTGAGCGTTCCTGATGAAGGTAAATCCAGAAAAGCGCTTCGGACGCAAGAAATTAATAACGTGTTGTTTTCAATATTTTACATCACTGGGTCGATACCTCTGCTGGTGGACTATCAGTCCCCGAGGGTATCATCAGCTCGGTAGTCAGTATTTCGGTACTGACATGATTTAACAAACTTTACTAAAATTGTCCGTTTATAAATTTATAAATTATTAAGAAACTAAGGTTTCAACTCCCTCAGGCAAAGTTGGCTTTAGATTAATTTGGCTAATTATTTTAGGTATTTTTTTACATTCAGCTCTTCAACGGTTTCGGTACTTATACATCTTCGGATTTCAAATGTTTGGCTTTGAGCGTTCCTGATGAAGGTAAATCCAGAAAAGCGCTTCGGACGCAAGAAATTAATAACGTGTTGTTTTCAATATTTTACATCACTGGGTCGATACCTCTGCTGGTGGACTATCAGTCCCCGAGGGTATCATCAGCTCGGTAGTCAGTATTTCGGTACTGACATGATTTAACAAACTTTACTAAAATTGTCCGTTTATAAATTTATAAATTATTAAGAAACTAAGGTTTCAACTCCCTCAGGCAAAGTTGGCTTTAGATTAATTTGGCTAATTATTTTAGGTATTTTTTTACATTCAGCTCTTCAACGGTTTCGGTACTTATACATCTTCGGATTTCAAATGTTTGGCTTTGAGCGTTCCTGATGAAGGTAAATCCAGAAAAGCGCTTCGGACGCAAGAAATTAATAACGTGTTGTTTTCAATATTTTACATCACTGGGTCGATACCTCTGCTGGTGGACTATCAGTCCCCGAGGGTATCATCAGCTCGGTAGTCAGTATTTCGGTACTGACATGATTTAACAAACTTTACTAAAATTGTCCGTTTATAAATTTATAAATTATTAAGAAACTAAGGTTTCAACTCCCTCAGGCAAAGTTGGCTTTAGATTAATTTGGCTAATTATTTTAGGTATTTTTTTACATTCAGCTCTTCAACGGTTTCGGTACTTATACATCTTCGGATTTCAAATGTTTGGCTTTGAGCGTTCCTGATGAAGGTAAATCCAGAAAAGCGCTTCGGACGCAAGAAATTAATAACGTGTTGTTTTCAATATTTTACATCACTGGGTCGATACCTCTGCTGGTGGACTATCAGTCCCCGAGGGTATCATCAGCTCGGTAGTCAGTATTTCGGTACTGACATGATTTAACAAACTTTACTAAAATTGTCCGTTTATAAATTTATAAATTATTAAGAAACTAAGGTTTCAACTCCCTCGGGCAAAGTTGGCTTTAGATTAATTTGGCTAATTATTTTAGGTATTTTTTTACATTCAGCTCTTCAACGGTTTCGGTACTTATACATCTTCGGATTTCAAATGTTTGGCTTTGAGCGTTCCTGATGAAGGTAAATCCAGAAAAGCGCTTCGGACGCAAGAAATTAATAACGTGTTGTTTTCAATATATTATCAAATAGGCAAATAAAAGTCAGAATGCGAATGTATATGTTCAAACTCTCTTAGGTAAATTTTAGTAACAAAAGAACTATGCTTTGATACTATAACTTCCCTTGAACTTTTACTAGATATCATTTTTGTTTGCTTTGGAAATTCCGTATATTGTCAAGTCCAAATACGGCTAAGGTAATCTATGCCTGGGATAAGAAAATCCTTAGTTTTACAAAAAATTAATAACACTTTAGATATTCGGATGATATATATGCTCTCATCTATTACGACTTCAGTATGCACTTTAAAGAGATTTATCCTGTTGAACTATTTTTAAATGAAGACAATACTAAAAATGAACACTGCCATTTACTGGATCTTGATATATATATATCATTAACGGGAAGCTTAATACAAAACAAGAATGTGTCCCAAGTACACGGATGCCCCACTCGCACTATCATTTTCTATGTTCAATGGACCGTGAAATTAGGGTAAAAACTCTAATTTGACATTCAATTAGAAAGATAATATCATAGGGAACATTTGTAATAAGTTTCAAGTGGACTGGACTTCAACTTCATCAAAAACTACCTTGACCAAAAACTTTAATCTGAACTTGCACTATCATTTACTATGTTCAGTGGACCGTGAAATTGGGATCAAGAATCTAATATGGCAATAGAATTAGAAAGATAATATCATAGGGAACATGTTTACATATACACTAAGTACGCTTACGAAGCAGGAGATCACAAATCGGTTATAATCTCCTTTTGTGTTAATCCAAAGGATCTTCCATCCTTATATTGGATTCCTGAGTTTCACAAGAATCCTTATAAGGAAAGGTATATTGCAGGTTCTTCCAAGTGTTCCACTAAACCCCTTTCTAAAGTTCTTACTGCCATACTCACTACAGTCAATGAAGGACTTCAGAAATATTCCGAAACGGCATATTCAAGAAGCGGTCTTAATCAGATGTGGATATTGAAAAATTCAAAAGAGTTATTGGTGAATTTACAATCTCAATCACTAAAACATTGTACTAACATTAAAACCTTTGATTTTTCAACTCTTTACACCACTATTCCACATACTTATCTTAAAGCTCGACTGAAAGAACTCGCCAGCTTATGTTTCTTTAACAAAAAGGGCACTAGACGTTTAAGATATCTAGTTTTGGGCAGGAATTCAGCTTACTTTGTTAAAAATAATACAGAGTCGAGCAAAAAATACACCGACCAGGATATCACTGCCATGCTGGACTTTTTAATTGACAACATATTTGTTGAATTTAGAGGTTTGGTCTTCCAACAGACTATTGGAATCCCAGTGGGTACCAATTGCGATCCTCTACTTGCAGATTTGTTTTTGTATTCCTATGAAGTATAATTTATCCAAGGGCTAGTAACGAAAGGAGAAAAGAAATTAACCCAGTCATTTTTTCACCTTTCGGTAAATTGATGATGTACTGTCTCTTAATAATAATAGATTCAGTGATCACTTACATTTAATATATCTAAGTAAACTTCAAATTAAAGACACCACCGACACAGATAAATCTACTTCATTTTTAGACCTTTTTCTCGAAATGACTACTGATGGTAGGTTAAATACCAAAATTTATGACAAACGCGATGATTTTAATTTTCCTATAGTCAACTTTCCATTTCTGTGTAGCAACATCCCAGCGGCACCAGCTTATAGAGTATATGTGTCTCAATTGATACGTTACTCTAGAGCTAGCTCTAAGTACGTTAATTTTGTTGAACGAGGAATACTGCTTTCTTAAAAGTTGCTTAGGGCTATGAATCAATCAAATACAGGTTATCACTCAAGAAATTTGACGGTCGCCATCATGAGCTGATTGGCCATTATGACAAAAGTGTGTCAGAAATCATATCTGATATTCTTCTTCAGTCATAATAACCTTGCATCATTACCGGACTGAACAAAGAAATAACACGACGGGTGCCGTATACGGTGCATGAAATGCTTACCCTTCCGGAGCACCTGATTTCACTCCCGGTTTTTAGTGGAGTTCGTGTTGTTTCTTATTTATCATTTATAACTGTTGATTGATGTAAATGTCTTTTGGTTATAGGATTCTTTGTTTACTCCTTGGTTTTGATTGTTATTGTCTTTTATGTTGATTGGACTTCAACTTCATCAAAAACTATACCTTGACCAAAAACCTTAACCTTAAGCGGGACGAACGGACGAACGAACGGACCCCCAAACCAGAAAACATAATGTCCCGCTACTATTCATTTCCTATTGTAAATTATCCTTTTTTTGATGGTGATGCTCCCTTGTCACCATCTTATGGTATCTAAAAATCTCTACTTGTACGATTCGCTCGTGTATGTAGCAACGTATTAGATTTTAGGGATTTTTTTTTATATGTGTTACTGTTAATTTTTGATTTTTTTTTTTATATGTGTTACTGTTAATTTTTACACTTGATTTTCAATATCACAAACTAGTCAAAACATTTAATAAATTTTATCATCGGTACAAGGATATCATTCATAAATATAAATCAACATGCAGACATCTTAAACGTTCAGGTATTTCACATCCAATCTTTTATGGTAGTATTCATTACAAAGCACAAAAATGTCGGCATTCGCAAAGGTTTTGCTCATTGTTGAAGGTCGAACGGTGACCTCTAATTGTTTATTTCTGTGTCATTTTGGTCTCTTGTTGAGAGTTGTCTCATTGGTAATTATACCACATCTTCTGTTTTTATATTAAGCTAACAAAACCTTTAAACAGACTTATTAAGAAGGGATATATTTACGATACTATTGTCAGGTCATTACAGATTGATTCACTTAAAGGGTCTTTGCATCGGAAATAAACACACTTATACTAAAACCAGTTGTTGATACGTCAGTAACTGCTAGTAATCTTTTGTTCATATATGTATCATTGTCATTTTGTTTAGTTTCTTTTGTTACCTATTCTAACATCGGACTTCTTTAAACTGATTTTTACTGTGCGTATTGCTATGTGCTTGTATTTTTCAACATTGGCTAGAGGTAAAGGGGGAGGGTTGAGATCTCAAAATACATGTTTAACCCCACCGCATTGTTGCGCCTCTCCAAAATCAGGAGCCTCTGACCTCTGGTAATCTTGTATGCTTTTTAATTTTAACAATTTCTTATATATATTTCGGAGCTGAGTTTCCATTATTACTTAACTAGTACACATTTCTATACAGCGACTGTACGTAGTTAATCATTTTAAGAAAGTGTTTAATTATCTTTGTAAATTGTTACTTTTACGTATACTGTTCTGTCTAATTTTGGTAATATCCATTTGACGTGGCTCGGTACTTACACATCCCGTCATTGAGCTCTGGTATTTTTGTCTTTCGTCCTTTGTTGACCTATTGGTTATCTAATTATAGTGATTACGATTACAACTCATTGTTGACTGCTCTACCCCTAACAAAATTATACGAATATTAAGTCTAACAAAAGGTACCGTAATGAGATTTGAAGGGAAGGAATTACAAATAACAACTACAAATATACTAATTATTGGTCATTGTCTAGTGAGCAAGAAAATAAATGACCTGAATTATAAAATTCAAATGGATAGCAATAGCAAAAGGAAAGTTGTCGTGTTTTCTAAAAATAAAATAGGATAATAGGCCATTTATTATATGGTCATGATCTGTTTGTGTTGTTGTTGAGCAAACTGATATAATTATAGGAACTTTTACAACAGACGAGACCCTGTGTTTAACAGGAGACTTTTATTTGTCCTTGTTTTTTAGATGACTTCCCAAATACGTATGCCTAAAAGAGGACGGAGGAAGCTCACGTGGAAGATATAACACGCATGAGGGCCTACATTTACAAGAAGCAACTGGCCTCAGAAGTGGCCCAATACTTTTGTAACCTGTGCATGCACAGTTGCGAGTCATTTAAACCCCTACAAAACATGTAGACACGTTCATGCAACATGTGAACCAAAGAAATGAATACATTGCAGGGAAGAAATTCAAGAGAAATTCAGTGTACATGTTTACCAACTCACAAGCTTATGTAATTAATGTATCACCAGGCTTTTCTGACTATGAGGTCTAGCTATGGATGATTCCAATTACTCAACTGAACGTGTTAAATCAAGACCATTTTAAGAATAAGATACTCTGATTATTTTGACTGAAGCTGGTATTTTACACCACAACTTTACTCATTCAAAACTTTCGGTATATTCTACGCATTCCAAACAATTGATAAAGTGTAATGAAATTCGGAAGATGAGTTCAAATCAAGAGGATGCAAGGTAATATAGTCAACCATACGGCCTTCAGCAATGAAAAAATCTAAATCGCATTGTTGGCTATAAAAAGTACGATATGAAAAATATGAAACAATAAAATCCAAAATACTTAAAATAGTAAAAAAAGAACGCAATAAATAAACTCATCATAGATATCACGATTGAATTTTGTATTCAATATATGGTGACGATCAAATCCAAAAAAGTTAAAAAGGCCAAATAAAAAGAAAAAAAGAAGAAAATGTTACACTCGACATGATGTCATTAAAAAATGTAAGCTCTTTCTTCAATAATACTGAAAAATGAACTACAATTTCCGGAACGTTCGATTTTTATATCCGAAATTTTACCGAGTTAGGTATTTAATAATTGACGGAAGTGACGTATCTTTGAAATTCTAGGAAACAAATTTGAAATAAAAATAATTCTTTGCCCATCTCAAATGGAATCGTATCTTATTGTATAGTATTTCTGAAAATATATCTTTTCACCAATAAACACAAAAAAGGTGATTTTTTCCTAACTGTGCCTCTCCTTGCCGACCTCTTTTTTCTTTATATGAATCGGAGTTTCTTCAGACAATTGTCAAAAAGAAGAAGATCAAAAAAGCCAGATTATTTAATTTTACTTTCAGATATATTGATGATGTTTTTTCCATTAACAATTTGGACTTTTCTGATTGGGTTCCATTAATATATACCCAAGCACTAGACATTTAAAGAAATAACAGACACGGCTTCCTCCGCCTCATTTTTAGACTTATATCTCGAATTTGACATACACAGTCATCTCAGTACCAGAATTATAAATTTCCCCCACTTTAGCAGCAATATATTAACTTCACCTGTATATGGGATATATATTTCCCAACTTATTCGATATTCAAGAGCTTACAGCTCCTACTCAGACTTTGTAAAATGTCAACAGTGTCTGAGCAGAAAATTGATGAGACAGGGATATGCCAAAGAACGTCACGTCCTTTTTCTAAACAAGTTCATTAGAAGGTACCAAGACCTTGTTGATAAATATTCAGCATCAAATTCACATCTTAAGGATGTATAGATTATACGTACTGACGTTGTTTATCATCTATAAAACAATGTGTTATATTATTCTTTCATTTGTCTTTGTTCTATTATTAATATTACTTTTACTGTCGTTTTCTGTGATATCTATTTGACGTGGCTCGGTACTTGTACACCCCGTCAATGTGTCATTTAGGATGGTGTGTTAAGTTGGTTCTTATAACGTGACTCTGCATTTTTTAAAAGATCCCGTCATTATGTTATTGTTCTATTATATGTCATTATGTTGTTCTATTATGAATCTGAAAATACTTTGAACGACAAAATAATTTTACTCGCGTAATGGTATAAACTATATGATGATTTAAAAAAATTCTGAAAAACTCCTGAACAATTTTAAATCTCGGTCTATTTCTGAAATAATTCTAACATAACTTTTGATTTTTAAACCCCGTATACCACCATTCCGGATGTGTAATTTTAATTGTTTTGAATAAACATTGAACATTTTTTCCCTATGAGATATGATAACATTTTCTGACACCAGACACGCCAAACTTTGAATGTGTTCTTTAATTTTATAGATGCCTTTGTGCCTTTTTGTAAATGATTGTTAGTTTTGAGATTGTAATACAGTGGTGACTACCCATATTTTGACTTTTGTTTATCATGTCTGCTTTGTTCACGCATTGTTGGAAATGTAATGGATTTTGATGCGACTGTCGTATTAGTAAGAGGTTTAGCGCTTTAAAACCAGGTTGAATCCACCATTTCCTACATTTGAAAATACCTGTACCAAGCCAGGAATGACAGTTGTTGTCCATTCGTTTGATGTGTACTGTCATTAAATTAGGGACTTTTCGATTGAATTTTCCTCGGAGTTCAGTACTTTGAATCTTTGCAACATTTTTTCTATCGTTATTGAAGATGTCACGCCAAAATTTGGTGTCATTGATAGGACTTGATAAATCCCCATAAATTCTCAACGGAAAAAATGGTGTCAGCGTTATGACGTCGTAGGAAGGCGTCACAGAAAAAATAAAATAGACTGAATGTCAAACGTCATAATTATTTGAACTACAGCCGATATCAGGTTATTCTGATTGGACTAAATCGCTTCGTACGTAAAAATGACTTATCACGTTTATTCAAATTTGTGTTTTCCTAACGCATATTTTTTTGTGTTGATTCAATCCAATAATTATTTCCCCCCAATTGCTCACATATCTGGTACCGTCGGAAATATTGTATAAATTCTATAAATAGAAAAACAAAATTATTTTAACTTTGGACCATTATTCTTGGAGATTTTGACTTCCATTTAACTGATTACATTGGTAACACAGCAAGGATGACCATTCTCCAACTGCCTCATTATTTGCATAACCGAACATTGATACAACTTTTGTTAAATTAGTTGGTGCGTTTTTTTTTTATCTTGAAATTTCTTTGACAATTGTTGATCATATTTTTTCTCTCTTTAATGATTGCGTCTCGTCCTTTTTCTAAAAAAGTTCATCGGAAGGTACCAAGACCTTGTTGATAAATATTCCGTATCAACTTCTCAAATAATACACGATGGTCTTGATGTATAGATTCTGCGTACTGATGTTGTGTATCATCTTAACAACATGTTTTATTAAGGTCTTTCCTTTTACTAAAGGGAAAGACCTTACTGTATTTCTTCTGATTATTATTAGGTCTTTCCACTTTTCGTGGAAAGACCTTTTGTTTTTCTTCTGATTATTTTTTTTTTTTTTTTTTTTTTTCTTCTGCCGTCTGAGATGCTTTTTTGTCTTACAACATATCGAATGGATTTTTTGGCCAATGATGTTGTACAGTAATGGGGGTTTCAAAACTCACCCTGTGTGACCGAACACTTATTCTTATAGGAGTTATCTCCCCGCGCCCCCTTTTTCTTGTTATCGCTATATCTCTAAAACCGTAAAAGATTTTAGCAAACTGTTTTCACCAAATTGTTCGTCTGCTCTTGAGAATGATTTTGTTTATTTTGACTTGAGTGATCAGAAGACATCTTATGGGAGTTATTTCCCTTTGAAAATTTAAGATAGACGATTTGTTGGATCAATTCATACGTTTTAAGTCGTAGAGGCCTACAGTCTTTTGATAAGAAGTCCTTGGTCCATTTGAAGAAAATTGAGGTCAAGGTCAAAGGTCAAGGTCATGTTCTAAATTTTGAATTTTGCTTGTTATCGTTATTCCACAGAAACTGTGACAGTAAATGATATGATGTGTTTGCAAAATAACTGTTTACAATTAGGCGCAACTTCAACCTATTTTAGTGAAAGTGTTTTGGTTAACCCTTATAGGAGTTTTCTCCCCTTATGTATTTCAAATCAGTATTTCTCGACAACCATACAAGTGATTGACCTCCAGTCTTCCGTTTTGAGTTCACTGAAATATGACCTCGAAATTGAGATCAAGGTCGAAGGTCAAGGTCATGTTATAAATTTTGAATTTTGCTTGTTATCGTTGTTCAAAAGAAACTGTTACAGTTAATGGTATGATTTGTTTGCAAAATTACTGTTTACAAAAAGGCGCAACTTCAACCTATTTCAGTCGAAGTGTTTTGGTTAACCCTTATAGGAGTTTTTTCCCCTTATGTAATTCAAATCAGTATTTCTCCACAACCATACAAATGATTGACCTGGGGTCTTTTGATTTGAGATCACTGACCTATGACCTTGAAATTATGGTCAAGGTCAAAGGTCAATTTAACATTCTAGATTTTGACCTTTGCTAAAAATGATTTTCTGTTCATAATAAAACAATTAAGTCTTCTGCATATACCTATTAATCTTATTTTTTTTATATCAATTTGAAGAACCAAATTACATCAACAAGGAGTGACATTTTCTAACATCGATTTTTAAATTTCATTCTTATTATCGAGGTGGAAAGACCTTCAATTGTTCTCTGAAGAATTGGTTTTTAATTAAGGTCTTTCCTTTTCTATAAGGAAAGACCTTACTGTATTTCTTCTGATTATTATTATTAGGTCTTTCAACTTTTCAGTTGAAAGACCTATAGGGTTTGTTCTGATTATTAGGTCTTTCAACCTTTCAGTTGAAAGACCTATAGGTTTTGTTCTGATTATTAGGTCTTTCAACCTTTCAGGTGAAAGACCTATTGTATTTGTTCTGATTATTATTATTATTATTATTATTATTATTAGGTCTTTCAACCTTTCAGTTGAAAGACCTATTGTATTTGTTCTGATTATTAGGTCTTTCAACCTTTCAGGTGAAAGACCTATTGTTTTTGTTCTGATTATTATTTTTTTTTTCTTCCGCCAAATTTTTTTTCCTTCACTGTTTTTTTGTTTCGCAAGATGTCGCTTAGATATATAGTATATGATATGGAACAGTTGATACGCTTCTGAAACTGACACCGCGTAACAAAAACTTTTACCATGTAAGAGTTATCTCCCCGAACACTGTTTTTCTTGTTATGTCTAAGGCTTCGCAACCGTATAAGAAACCGACCAATTTATTTTTCCAAATTGCTCGTTACATCCTCAGGATGTTCTGTTTTATTTTGACCGAAGCTATCCGGAGACTCCATATGAGAGTTATCCCCCCTTTTGTATATGATATAGGTGATATGCATTTCTAACTGATAAACCATAAGTGATAGAGACCCAGGGTCTTTTGATTAAAGATCCTTGGTCCAAAAAAATGAAAATTAGGTCAAGGTCAAAGGTCAAGGTCAAATTCTAAATTTTGATTTGGGCTTATTTTCACTTATTTTCATTAACCTTATAAGATATCGACAAATTATTTTTACTAAATTGTTAGTTGCGACATGTCGTAACTTATAAATTTTGGTTGCAAGGGTGCGTAGACAATAAATGGGAGTTTTCGCCCCTCTTATATTTAGAATTATGCGTAAAGTGATATTACTCATGAACCATACATAATACAGACCAAGGGTCTTTTGATTTGGGATCCTTGGTTTATGACCTTGAAATTGAGGTCAAGGTCATAGGTTAATTGGACGTTCTAGATTTTGACCTTTGCTTGAAATTCATATTAATACATCATTAAGCCATAGGAACTGACATTTTCAACTGAATTTTAATATTTTCATATCTAAATAGATCCTTATTGGTTGAAAGACCTTCAATTGTTCTCTGAACAATTGGTTTTTAATTATTATTATTATTATAATTATTATTTTTTTTCTTCCGCCAACTTTTTTTTCCTTCACTGTTTTTTTGTTTCCCAAGATGTCGCTTAGATATATGGTATATATTATCGAACAGTTAATACGCTTCTCAAACTGACACCGCGTAACAAAAAACTTTATCTTGTAAGAGTTATCTCCCCGAACACTGTTTTTCTTGTTATCTCTAAGGCTTCGCAACCGTATAAGAAACCGACAAATTTATTTTTCCAAATTGCTCGTTATATCCTCAGGATGTTCTGTTTTATTTTGACCGAAGCTATCCGGAGACTCCATATGAGCGTTATCCCCCCTTTTGTATATGATATAAGTGATATGCATTTCTAACTGGTAAACCATAAGTGATAAAGACCTAGGGTCTTGTGATTTAAGATCCTTGGTCCAAAAAAATGAAAATTAGGTCAAGGTCAAAGGTCAAGGTCAAATTCTAAATTTTGATTTTGGCTTATTTTCACTTATTTTCATTAACCTTATAAGATATCGACAAATTATTTTTACTAAATTGTTAGTTGCAACATGTCGTAACTTATAAATTTTGGTTGCAAGGGTGCGTAGACAATAAACGGGAGTTTTCGCCCCTCTTATATTTAGAATTATGCGTAAAGTGATATTACTAATGAACCATACATATTAAGGAACTAGTGTCTTTTGATTCGAGATGTTTAGTCTATGACCTTGAAATTGAGGTCAAGGTCAAAGGTTAATTGGACGTTCTAGATTTTGACCTTTGCTTAAAATTCATATTTATACATCATAAAGCCATAGGAACTGACATTTTTAACTGAATTTTAATATTTTCATATAAAAATAGATCTTTATTAGTTGAAAGACCTTCAATTGTTCTTTGAACAATTGGTTTTTAATTATTATTATTTTTTTTTTTCTTCCGCCAACTTTTTTTTCCTTCACTGTTTTTTTGTTTCCCAAGATGTCGCTTAGATATATGGTATATGATATCGAACAGTTAATACGCTTCTGAAATTGACACCGCGTAACAAAAAACTTTACCTTGTAAGAGTTATCTCCCCGAACACTGTTTTTCTTGTTATCTCTAAGGCTTCGCAACCGTATAAGAAACCGACAAATTTATTTTTCCAAATTGCTCGTTATATCCTCAGGATGTTCAGTTTTATTTTGACCGAAGCTATCCGGAGACTCCATGTGAGCGTTATCCCCCCTTTTGTATATGATATAAGTGATATGCATTTCTAACTGGTAAACCATAAGTGATAGAGACCTAGGGTCTTTTGATTTAAGATCCTTGATAAAAAAAAATGAAAATTAGGTCAAGGTCAAAGGTCAAGGTCAAATTTTAAATTTTGATTTTGGCTTATTTTCACTATTTTCATTAACCTTATAAGATATAGACAAATTATTTTTACTAAATTGTTAGTTGCGACATGTCGTAGCTTATAAATTTTGGTTGCAAGGGTGCGTAGACAATAAATGGGAGTTTTCACCCCTCTTATATTAACAATTATGCGTAAAGTGATATTACTCATGAACCATACATATTAAGGAACTAGTGTCTTTTGATTCGAGATGTTTAGTCTATGACCTTGAAATTAAGGTCAAGGTCAAAGGTTAATTGGACGTTCTAGATTTTGACCTTTGCTTTAAATTCATATTTATACATCATAAAGCCATAGGAACTGACATTTTCAACGGAATTTTAATATTTTCATATCAAAATAGATCTTTATTAGTTGAAAGACCTTCAATTGTTCTTTGAACAATTGGTTTTTAATTATTAGGTCTTTCAACCTTTCAGGTGAAAGACCTATTGTTTTTGTTCTGATTATTATTATTAGGTCTTTCAACCTTTCAGTTGAAAGACCTATTGTATTTGTTCTGATTATTAGGTCTTTCCACTTTTCAGTGGAAAGACCTATTGGTTTTCTTCTGATTATTATTTTTTTTTTTCTTCCGCCTAATTTTTTTTCCTTCGCTGTTTTTTTGTTTCGCAAGATGTCGCTTAGATAAATGAAATATGATATCGAACAGTTTATGCGCTTTTGAAACTGACCCTGCTAAACCGAATACTTTCTCATATAAGAGTTATCTCCCCGAACACTGTTTTTCTTGTTATCGCTTAATCTTCGCAACCGTATAAGAAACCGACAAATTTATTTTACCAAATTGCTCGTTATATCCTCAGGATGATTTGATTCATTTTGACCGAAGCTATCCGGAGACTCTATATGAGAGTTATTTCCCCTTTTATATTTGATATAAGTGATATGCATTTTTAACTGGAAAACCATAAGTGGTAGAGACCTAGGGTCTTTTGATTTGAGGTCCTTGGTCCCAAAAAATGAAAATGAGGTCAAGGTCAAAGGTCAAGGTCATGATTAAAATTTTGATTTTTGGCTTGTTATCTCTTATTTTCAGAAATCATACAAGATATCGACAAAATATTTTCACACAATTGTTAGTTACGACATGTCGTTACACATAAATTTTAGTCGAAAGGGTACGTAGACATTTGACGCGAGTTTTCCCCCTTTTTATATCTAATATCATAAGTATGGTAATATAACTCATTAACAATATAAAGTAGAGGACTAGAGTCTTTTGATTTGAGGTCCTTGGTTTATGACCTTGAAATTGAGCTCAAGGTCATATGCTAATTAAACGTTCTAGATTTTGACCTTTGCTTTTACCTCATATGTACACATGATAAAGCTATGGGACTTTTTGCATGAAGTTGTAAGCAATGTGACTTAAAAAACACAACCGGAAGTGACCTTTTGTAAACCGGAAGTAGATATTTTTTGTACTAAATCAATGTAAAAGTATATAGAACCATATATTTTTGGAATCAGTGTCAAGTAAACTATCAAACAATACCGGAAGTAAACTTTTTAAACCGGAAGTAAAAGATTATCTCCCTTTTCTATATATTTTTTTTTATAGAAACCATATATTTTTTGAATAAGCGTTCAATAAGCTGTCATTTGGCGCTAAAATTGACATTTAAAACCAAATTTTAATATTTTTATATAAAAAAGGTCCTAACTGGTGGAAAGACCATCAATGGTTCTCTGAACAATTGGTTTTTAATTATTATTATTATTATTATTATTATTATTATTATTTTTTTTTTTCTTCCGCCAACTTTTTTTCCTTCACTGTTTTTTTGTTTCGCAAGATGTCGCTTAGATATATGGTATATGATATCGAACAGTTAATACGCTTCTGAAACTGACACCGCGTAACAAAAACCTTTACCTTGTAAGAGTTATCTCCCCGAACACTGTTTTTCTTGTTATCTCTAAGGCTTCACAACCGTATAAGAAACAGACAAATTTATTTTACCAAATTGCTCGTTACATCCTCAAGATGATTTGATTAATTTTGACCGAAGCTATCCGGAGACTCCATATGAGAGTTATCCCCCCTTTTATATATGATATAGGTGATATGCATTTCTAACTGGTAAACCATAAGTGATAGAGACCTAGGGTCTTTTGATTTAAGATCCTTGGTCCAACAAAATGAAAATTAGGTCAAGGTCAAAGGTCAAGGTCAAATTCTAAATTTTGATTTTGGCTTATTTTCACTTATTTTCATTAACCTTATAAGATATCGACAAATTATTTTTACTAAATTGTTAGTTGCGACATGTCGTAACTTATAAATTTTGGTTGCAAGGGTGCGTAGACAATAAATGGGAGTTTTCGCCCCTCTTATATTTAGAGTTATGCGTAAAGTGATATTACTCATGAACCATACATATTAAGGAACTAGTGTCTTTTGATTCGAGATGTTTAGTCTATGACCTTGAAAATGAGGTCAAGGTCAAAGGTTAATTGGACGTTCTAGATTTTGACCTTTGCTTTAAATTCATATTTATACATCATAAAGCCATAGGAACTGACATTTTCAACTGAATTTTAATATTTTCATATCAAAATAGATCTTTATTAGTTGAAAGACCTTCAATTGTTCTTTGAACAATTGGTTTTTAATTATTATTTTTTTTTTTCTTCCGCCAACTTTTTGTTCCTTCACTGTTTTTTTGTTTCCCAAGATGTCGCTAAGATATATGGTATATGATATCGAACAGTTAATACGCTTCTGAAACTGACACCACGTAACAAAAAACTTTACCTTGTAAGAGTTATCTCCCCGAACACTGTTTTTCTTGTTATCTCTAAGGCTTCGCAACCGTATAAGAAACCGACAAATTTATTTTTCCAAATTGCTCGTTATATTCTCAGGATGTTCTGTTTCATTTGGACCGAAGCTATCCGGAGACTCCATATGAGAGTTATCCCCCCTTTTATATATGATATAAGTGATTTGCATTTCTAACTGGTAAACCATAAGTGATAGAGACCTAGGGTCTTTTGATTTAAGATCCTTGGTAAAAAAAAATGAAAATTAGGTCAAGGTCAAAGGTCAAGGTCAAATTTTAAATTTTGATTTTGGCTTATTTTCACTTACTTCATTAATTTTATAAGATTGCGACAAATTATTTTTACTAAATTGTTAGTTGCGACATGTCGTAACTTATAAATTTTGATTGGAAGGGTGCGTAGACAATAAATGGGAGTTTTTGCCCCTCTTATATTTAGAATTATGCGTAAAGTGATATTACTCATAAACCATACATAATACTGACCTAGGGTCTTTTGATTTGGGATCCTTAGTTTATGACCTTGAAATTGAGGTCAAGGTCATAGGTTAATTGGACGTTCTAGATTTTGACCTTTGCTCGAAATTCATATTTTTATATCATAAAGACATAGCAACTGTCATTTTCAATTGAATCTTAATATTTTTATATCAAAATAGATCCTTATTGGTTGAAAGACCTTCAATTGTTCTTTGAACAATTGGTTTTTAATTATTATTATTATTATTTTTTTTTTTCTTCCGCCACATTTTTTTTCCTTCGCTGTTTTTTTGTTTCGCAAGATGTCGCTTAGATATATGGTATATGATATCGAACAGTTTATACGCTTTTGAAACCAACTCTGCTTAACTGCATACTTTCCCAAATAAGAGTTATCTCCCCGAACACTGTTTTTCTTGTTATCTCTAAGGCTTCGCAACCGTATAAGAAACCGACAAATTTATTTTTCCAAATTGCTCGTTATATCCTCAGGATGTTCAGTTTTATTTTGACCGAAGCTATCCGGAGACTCCATATGAGCGTTATCCCCCCTTTTGTATATGATATAAGTGATATGCATTTCTAACTGGTAAACCATAAGTGATAGAGACCTGGGGTCTTTTGATTTAAGATCCTTGGTCTAAAAAAATGAAAATTAGGTCAAGGTCAAAGGTCAAGGTCAAATTTTAAATTTTGATTTTGGCCTATTTTCACTTATTTTCATTAACCTTATAAGATATCGACAAATTATTTTTACTAAATTGTAAGTTGCGACATGTCGTAACTTATAAATTTTGGTTGCAAGGGTGCGTAGACAATAAATGGCAGTGTTCGCCCCTCTTATATTTAGAATTATGTTTAAAGTGATATTACTCATGAACCATACATAATACAGACCAAGGGTCTTTTGATTTGGGATCCTTGGTTTATGACCTTGAAATTAAGGTCAAGGTCATAGGTTAATTGGACGTTCTAGATTTTGACCTTTGCTTGAAATTCATATTTATACATCATTAAGCCATAGGAACTGACATTTTCAACTGAATTTTAATATTTTCATATCAAAATAGATCTTTATTAGTTGAAAGACCTTCAATTGTTCTTTGAACAATTGGTTTTTAATTATTATTATTTTTTTTTTTCTTCCGCCAACTTTTTTTTCCTTCACTGTTTTTTTGTTTCCCAAGATGTCGCTTAGATATATGGTATATGATATCGAACAGTTAATACGCTTCTGAAACTGACACCGCGTAACAAAAAACTTTACCTTGTAAGAGTTATCTCCCCGAACACTGTTTTTCTTGTTATCTCTAAGGCTTCGCAACCGTATAAGAAACCGACAAATTTATTTTTCCAAATTGCTCGTTATATCCTCAGGATGTTCTGTTTTATTTTGACCGAAGCTATCCGGAGACTCCATATGAGCGTTATCCCCCCTTTTGTATATGATATAGGTGATATGCATTTCTAACTGGTAAACCATAAGAGATAGAGACCCAGGGTCTTTTGATTTAAGATCCTTGGTCCAAAAAAATGAAAATTAGGTCAAGGTCAAAGGCCAAGGTCAAATTCTAAATTTTGATTTGGGCTTATTTTCACTTATTTTCATTAACCTTATAAGATATCGACAAATTATTTTTACTAAATTGTAAGTTGCGTCATGTCGTAACTTATAAATTTTGGTTGCAAGGGTGCGTAGACAATAAATGGGAGTTTTCGCCCCTCTTATATTTAGAATTATGGGTAAAGTGATATTACTCATGAACCATACATATTAAGGAACTAGTGTCTTTTGATTCGAGATGTTTAGTCTATGACCTTGAAATTGAGGTCAAGGTCAAAGGTTAATTGGACGTTCTAGATTTTGACCTTTGCTTTAAATTAATATTTATACATGATAAAGCCATAGGAACTGATATTTTCAACTGAATTTTAATATTTTCATATCAAAATAGATCTTTATTAGTTGAAAGACCTTCAATTGTTCTTTGAACAATTGGTTTTTAATTAGGTCTTTCCACTTTTCTGTGGAAAGACCTATTGTTTTTCTTCTGATTATTTTTTTTTTTTCTTCCGCCTAATTTTGTTCTTGCGATAAACATTTGTTTCGCAATATGTCGCTTAGATATTTTGTATATGATATCGAACAGTTTATGCGCTTTTGAAATTTACCCTGCGTAAACAAATACTTTTCTTTGTAGGAGTTATCTCCCCAAACACTGTTTTCCTTGTTATCGCATCTCCTTCGCAACCGTAAAAGATTATGACAAATTTATTTTACAAAATTGCTCGTTATATCCTTGGCATGATTTGTCCTATTTTGATCGAAGCGATATGACCGCTCCATATGAGAGTTATTTCCCCTTATGCATCTGATA